>NW_005054348.1:3978289-3996497 GCF_000277835.1 Geospiza fortis | reverse complement strand
GCACGCCCTGCCACAGCCGTGGCTGCGGATCCCTGCTGCCTTCCAGCCCTCGGCATCCTCCTGTCCTGCTGGGGAGCCCCGTGCTGCTGCCCGTGGAGAGGTTGCTGAGTCCCCGCTTTCCTCCCCTGCAGGGCGTCATGGTGGGTATGGGTCAGAAGGACTCCTACGTAGGAGATGAAGCCCAGAGCAAGAGAGGTATCCTGACCCTGAAATACCCCATTGAACATGGCATCATCACAAACTGGGACGACATGGAGAAGATCTGGCACCACACCTTCTACAATGAGCTGCGTGTTGCCCCAGAGGAGCACCCGACTCTGCTCACTGAGGCCCCCCTTAACCCCAAAGCCAACCGTGAAAAAATGACCCAAATCATGTTTGAGACCTTCAACGTCCCTGCCATGTATGTGGCCATCCAGGCTGTGCTGTCCCTGTATGCCTCTGGCCGTACCACTGGTGAGTGCAAAGTCCTGCTGGCTCCTCTTCCCTGAGCAGAGACGCCCAGGACTGGTCCCCTACCTCTGACAAGCACTCTGCCCCCCCAGGGCAGGACCCTCTGTGGCCACATCTCTCACACGGCTGCTTCTTGTCTCCACAGGTATCGTGCTGGACTCTGGTGATGGTGTGACACACAATGTCCCCATCTATGAAGGGTATGCCCTGCCCCACGCCATCATGCGCTTGGATCTGGCTGGCCGGGACCTCACGGATTACCTGATGAAGATCCTGACTGAGCGTGGCTATTCCTTTGTCACCACAGGTAAGCACCATTCCCTCCTCCAAAAAGATCCCTCCCATTTCCAACCCTCACACTTTTAGAGTTGCTCTCACCCCATTGCAAGCCCTGAAAACAGTCCCCGGGAGGAGCTTATGTGCGCTTGGGGGTGTGGAGTGCCAGCAGAGCTATGGAGGCAGCGCAAGTGCTCCCTGTTCCTCCTCTGCAAACACTGATGTCTTTGCTTCCCCCTGACAGCTGAACGTGAGATTGTCCGTGACATCAAGGAGAAGCTGTGCTATGTGGCTCTGGACTTCGAGAACGAGATGGCCACCGCTGCCTCTTCCTCCTCCCTGGAGAAGAGCTACGAGCTGCCTGACGGGCAGGTCATCACCATCGGCAATGAGCGTTTCCGCTGCCCAGAAACCCTCTTCCAGCCTTCCTTCATTGGTGCGTGCCCCCCTCCCTCTCTCTTCCCTTGGCAGCTCTCCCCTCTCTCCAGAGTCACCCCACTCTGTGAGGTGTCAGCTCTCGCTTTGCACTTAACCTGTGCCTGCCTGTTTCCTCCTGCTGCCCCCAGGTATGGAGTCTGCAGGTATCCATGAGACCACCTACAACAGCATCATGAAGTGTGACATTGACATCAGGAAGGACCTGTACGCCAACAACGTCATGTCTGGGGGTACCACCATGTACCCAGGTATTGCTGACCGTATGCAGAAGGAGATCACAGCCCTGGCCCCCAGCACGATGAAGATCAAGGTAAGGCTGGAGCACGCAGCTCCTGGGAGCAGCTGGATGGGGCTGTGCCCAGCCCCGTACCTGCCCCCTGCAGCAGAGTCCTGTGTACTGATCCCAGCTCTCTTGGTGTTTTCCAGATCATTGCCCCGCCTGAGCGTAAGTACTCTGTCTGGATCGGTGGCTCCATCCTGGCCTCCCTGTCCACCTTCCAGCAGATGTGGATCACAAAGCAGGAATACGATGAAGCTGGCCCATCCATTGTCCACCGTAAATGCTTCTAAACATGTTTACATGATCACTTTGCCAACCACGCTCAGGATGACAACCTTCAAGGTTGCAGGCGGCCGAGGGCCTGCAACAGCCATGTAACTTTCTATTTTGTAACAATTTCTGGTTACTGTTGCTGCAAAGCTCCATGTGACACAGTGTATGTAAAGTGTACATAAATTAATTTATTTTATCTCGTTTTGTTTGTTTTTAAAACCAATGCCCTGTGGAAGGAAACAAAAAACTTCAAGAAGCATTAAATCATCAGTCATTCTGTCACACCCCTAATGCTGTCGTTTGTCGTCTTTTGCTCGGGTTCTTCCATCACTTGTGGACTTGGCGTGGGGGCGGTGGGGCTGCAGTCCCCAGATTGGATGGGGACTGGGGAGGGGACAGGAGCCCAGCCAGAGGAGCCAGCTCTGTGACTCCTTGGGCTGCAGGCTGCTCGGTGGCACTGAGGGCAGTGCAGCGTCATGCTGCTGCCATGGGAGTGCCCGATGCTCTGCGGCGTGCCAGTCCCAGGCGGGAAAGGGTTACCTGGAGCCTTTGCTTGCAAAACATTTCTTTTGGCTCAGCCTGCCAAAAAAGTAGCCCTGGCATGCTCCCGAGGAAGGCAAGGCTGGTGCTGAGGGCAGGTGGCGGGTGCAGGTTAAATAAAGAGCTTTCCACTCCACTTATGGGAAGCCCACCTGCCCTGGGGCTGTCCCGGGGGGCTGGGGGCAGCCAGGGCCACTTCCTCACCCTGCCTGACACGCTTGCCCTTGCCAGTGGTCACGCACGGGGAGCTGCCTGCTGAGGAACCACCCCCTCCTCTGCCCCCTCGAACCACCCCTTCCCTTCCCGGGATCACGTCCTGCACTCAGGAACTCCCCAGGAGCCCGAAGGAAAACTCCAGGGGCTTCCCCTTGCCGAGGGCGTTTGCCTGCCTTATTTGCCGGTGAGGAGGCAGAGCAGAATGGAAGGAGGGAAAGATGCTCCTGGCCTGTGTCATTTCTCTCTTACTGGGGCAAGGGATCTCCGGGACCCCTCTTTATTTCCAGCATTCACACACACACACACCCACCAGGTGTTCCCTCTGGGAGCTCCCCTCCCCCTGGGAGCCATCCTAAAGCCCTGCCAGGCTTGGCACATGTTCCCGGGTCAGGACACACGTGCAGGAGCCATCAGCCTATGAAGAGGGAGGACTCCTGGAGCACAGCACCCTGTCTTGAAAGCAGTGCCTGAGTTTTGGGATATTCTTTTGCTGCGGGAGACAGCAGTACTAGGTAAAGAAGATGATTTTCAATGAACTTCCAGCCCAGGAAGGTTTTTTGTTCTGCTGTGGCTATGCTAAGGGTGCATTTGTTTTGCATTTTTGCTGGTGTTACTTGCATTGAGACCCATGCATGAGCTCACTTTTTTGTTTAGCACTATCCCAAAGCAAAAGCCTGTGGGAGGAGCTGCCCTGGTCCTTCCCTGGTACCTGAGAGCAGGGAGGGCCACAGGGCAGCCCTAAGGGCTCTCAGTGCCTGGGGAGGGACTGGAAAGTAGTTGCTTCTCAAAAGAACTGTTGCTTCTAAAAAGGCAAACACGAATTTTTGTTGCCATTTGTGAAGTGGCACATGCTCCATCTGTCAGCTCCCTGTTGGGATTTTGGGAGGTACTTAGCATTAAGTCCTCAGTACCTGACCCCTGATCTCAGGTTCAGGTGTGGCTTAGGTGGTGAGATGGATTTTAGGACCTGCTTCTGCTATTTAACTAAAAGACCATTTTAAAAGCACAGATACAAGTTAGCTTAGAATAGTAGCCTCATGAGTTAGACAGCATTCTCAGACTCCACTTTTTCACCTATAATATTAATTTATGGCCCTAAACCCACAATGGGACAGGCTGATTTTTGAAAGGGCAAGTGATGCTGAGCCAGCCACTCATCTCCAGCCTGATCAAAATCAAAGGGATCAGGAGATGCTCACTCCTCCTGAATGAAGGCCTGTATTTTGCAGTGCCAAACCTGGGTTTAGGACCCCTCATGAGCACAACTGTGGGCAGGGCAGAAGTGAGTCCTTCAACAGTCAGACTGCCTTGCACTGAGAGACTGATGCTGCCACTGCCTTGTCATTGTCTGCTGCCTCTAGCAGCAGCATTTGGTCTCGCTCTAACCCACAGCATCAGGTATTCTCCACGGCCTCTGTGCCAGTTTCCTCCAGCTGAAGATAAATGACCTAAAGTACATTCTTACAGCTGAAAAGAAATAACTGGTTTGCTGTTTTTGTTGCTTAATCAGTGAACAGGGATGCCATGAGTCTTCAACCTATGAAACCACCCTGTTCAGGTTTTAATTTCAAACTGAAACACTCTCTTTATCCTGAAACCAGCCTTTTATTTGAGCTTGGGGTTTGCCTTAATATTTTTATCAGTTGAAGACACAGATTGTTTGGAAACAGGTGAGTTGGATTTTCATATGGCTCACAAGCCCCGTTGCTGGGAAGGTGGTTTGGAGGATTTTGCTTGTGCACAGTGGCCTGGGTTTGGTATTATTGTGCAGTTCTCAGTAATTTCATTGCCCTCCCTGTGCCTCTGACAGCGCTGTTGGCAGCAGGCAAAGGATCCCCAGGACCCAAAGGATCCCCAAGACCAGCATCCTCTGTTTTGAGAAAGGCAGAGGGATAAATGGGGCATCAGAGGAGTAAAAGGGGATAGAAGGAAGGATGCAGGATGCTCACACTCTGTGGGAGGGAGGGTAACAAAAGGGAATGGCTCTTCCCTGCACCAAAAACATCCTCTGGGGCTGCAGCTCATTGCTGGCTCCACAGCCATCTGCATCCAGAGCTGGAACAGTGCTGGACAACCCTCCATAACTTCAGTCTACATCCAGTGGGCAAGACAAGAAGCTGCCCTCGGTCCAAATATCACCAAGGGATGGAAAATCTCAAGAGAGGAAGAGTCCTTGAAAGGCCAAAAATGATGTGGAGCTGTTTAGATGAGCTTGGGAGGCACAGTCATGACTGGGTTTTGATGTAAGCTTCCCCCAGATCTGCAGATGCCTGGGCCATTACCTCAATTATATAAGGAGCTAAGGGAAAACCTGGATTCTGAGGGAAAGTCTTGAGGGGGCCTCTGAACAAAAGAGCACAGGAAATCCTGGAGAAGATGAGCACACTGGAGGGGTTTCCTAGTTTTATTTTGGTACAGATTTTGCTGAAGTGGAAATGTGCATTTGCACAGAGAGCAGAACATGTCCCAGGATGGGCTACCCTCCCACAAAGGTGATGGCCTTGTGCAAAGGAAGCTGGCACCCCAACATGCTTTTCCCCTTGGGTTCCAAAACTGCAGAAATAAAAAGCACTCTGACCCACAGTATTTACTGGGCTTGGCTTTGCTGGGAGGACCTGAACACCCCCTCAGACCTGGCATCAGTGCAGCCCCACTCCTGTGTACTCTGTGTGCCTCCCATGGAGGTTTGGCCAGTAATATTTATTAAAAGAGTTTTACTAAAGGGACACTTGAAAATTATCACTGCCTTTCACAGGAAACTCCTAAAGTGAGGCATTAAAATGAAGACCTTCAAAGATTCAAACAATTGTATTTTATAGGAAAATTTTGTGCTGTTTCTACTTCATTAATCCACAGGAAGAAATAATTGAATGTTTCTTGTTAGGGCATATTTGTTTATTTACTTATTTTAAACCAAACAGGCATTTTTTTTCTTAAAAAAAAAAGAGCTATGCAGTTGTATAGATTTTCATGGCTCATCTCCTGGGGCTGGAAAATGGAGTGCACAAGGGTGACTGTAACCTATTGATCAGCCAGCAGATGACTGCAGGCAGCGCTGGTGTGCAGGGCTCCCACGTGGGACAGATGCCAGTCAGCGTGGGCTGCTTTAGCAACAGGACCATTGGAAGTGTCCCCCAGCCTTGAGCGCTTTCCTGGGAATTGCTGGTGGCTTTGGGGGTCCTCTTCAGACCCTCATGGCCAGAACATGTTTTGGAGGGACCAAAATGTTCCGGCTGCAGGCTTGGGGAAGTAGTTGTATTTGCAGCTTGCTAAGACTCTGTTTTTCATTTGCACAGAATCTGAAATACAAAGCAGCTGCTGATTGCTCTGTGACAGGGCAAGCTGGAGCAACGCTGGCTCCCACTCAGGCTGTGGGCTCTGTGTGATGGGGATGAGCAGATGTTGGGGAAATCTTTCATTTCCCCCCTCCAGGACACCCTGTCAGCCTTGAAACTCCACTGCCCAGGGCAGAGCTGGGGCCAGCAGTGAGCAAGCCCCTCAGTGTGGTGACTCTGGCCGCCCACCCCGTGTGCTTGCAGGGAGCACGGCCAAACCCCGTCTTGTCTCGGCTGCTCAAGGCCACGCTCTGAAAATAAAGCTGCAGCTTGGAGGCAGCTCTGGCTGTTGATGTTCAGGGAGTGCCACAGGCAGCCCGGGGAGGAGCCTCTCTGTAACCCCACCTCAGGGAGCTGCATATATATAGATCCCTGGAAGCAGTTTTCTTCCTTGGCACATCACTGCCACCCATAACTCGCTCCAAACAAACACTCCCCGCTCCCCTGCGCCCTCACTGCTTGGCTTCCAGCAGCTTCTCTCTCTTCCAGCGTAAACAAGGCTTTAAAGTTGAGAAATCTACTGCTGGAGGGAGGAGGGAAAAGGGGGCAGATGGCCTTGTAAGAAGACTCTGGCACATGCCTGGAGCTGAGCAGCCCAGAGCCAGCGCCAGCAGGCGCCAACCAGCCCTGGAGCCCGGCTCACAGACACCGGGAGCTGGGCTGTGCTTGCAGGGGAGCTCACGCCCTGTCACCCTCCCGCTGGGCTGTCCCCTCTCCAGAGCAGCTGTAAGGCTGCAGGTGTGTGAGGAGATCCCTGTGTGGGCGTAGCTCTGTTCTTTCCCCGGGGGAAGAGCTGCCCTGGAGCAGGCAGGCAGGGACAAGGGGGCTCCCACGGGCAGAGTGACGGTGGTCACAGGAGAGTCACCCTTCCCCTCACACCGCTGCTTCCTCAAACCCCCAGACACAGGCACTACATAACCTATTTGAGTGCAGAATAAAGGGAGTTTGCACTGCTGCTTGGGGTGGCCAGCTCTGAGCTGCTGGTGCTGCATTGGGCAGGTCAGAGCTGGGGAAGGGGAAGGGCTGGGGGCTGGAGCAATGCAAGAATCTCCGTGAGCAGACAATGGCAGAACAGTCCTGCTCTTCCCAAACCTCCCTGTGCCTGCCTGCAGAGGGAGGGAAGGAGATCTGAAGCAGATCAGCACAAAAGAAGCCCTCAAGGTTTCCCAGGGCAACTGTACCTCCTTCTGTGACTTTTTAATTCCCTTTAGCAGGAATAATCACAAAAAATAGTTACAATAACAGAGGCATAAGAGTCTAAACGGGTTTGAGTTTGCTAGCATTGAACAACACTGTTACTGTGCCTGCAGAGCACCACCAAAGGGCACCGTGGGGAGCTCTGCCTGCCCTGCACTACATTCTGCACTGAAAATTGGGAGGTCCAGGCGCTAAAGCTGCCCACTTTCTTGCCAGAAGTTTTTCAGAGTGGTTTGGGGGGACCGAGACACTTTTCCAAGGGCAGGGTATTTTCTCTACAGGGATTTCTTGTCCTGGAAGCCCTTATCCTCAACACTAGAAACATTTTAAAACAAAAAAAAAAATCTACTAAGAGCTACCAGAAATTTGTTATCCAAGCCATTTTGAAGTAGCGGTGGTGTTATTCCTTCTTAATCCCAGCAGCACTGCAGCAGGTGGCAGGCCATGTTTCTGTGACTGCAGGAACCAAGCAGTTCACACTGGAAAGTTGGTTTTCTCCCTCCTTTCTCCTTTCCCATACCAAGCCTCCATCACAATTTTCCTCTGTGACCATGAACAAGTCAACATTCACAGCCCTGTTTGTTGCCAGTGAAGTGGCTTTCCTATTTTCCATCTCAAAGGAAGATAAAGAAGAATAGCTAATGCCCATAAAGGGGTTTGAGATGTTGTCATAGAAGGTGTTTGGGGAATGTGAAATACTTGTGATCCTAAATTTAGCTCTGAAAGTCATACAGACCAATTTCCTGGCACAAATACCAGAGAAAGTCCTGAAATCTGAACATTTTCCAATTGCAGCCACAAGCTGGAGGCTGCAGTAGCCACAGGTGGCTCTGGGAATCTCTGGCTGCCCCTCCTGCAGGTCCTTTGCCTTGCTGAGAGCCCAGACCTCCCAATTCCTCCCAAGCTGTTCCCACCAGCAACCCCGAACACCAGCAGTTTCTGTCCTCGTTCTGGGTGTGGTGCCTCTATATTGGTCCTCCAAGAGCCCTTTGTGGTAAGATTATTCCTAAAATGTAATAGAAATGACAAATTCAGGGGAATTACAGTGTTCAAACCAGTCTACTCAGGGACTATATGAAAAGTCTTTCTTGGGATAAATCTTTCAGGAGAAACATGGTGATTGATTTTAGATCTTCTACTTTGAGATGTATTCTTTCTTTCCTTAATTTTTGTTGGTCCACTGAAGACAGTCCATCCTGGCCAAGACTGCATGGCCAAGGTGTTATGATTCCTCTGGTCACATTTGATGGGTTAAATGCCAGACAGGTTAATAAAGAAGATTGGTTCTGCTTAGACAGCAAAATGTGGTATTAAGTGGAACTTGGAGCTAAATTCCAAAGTCAGTTTTAAAAGGGTGTAATTTAATCCTTGAACTACTTAGCTTCTGCTGACACATTGCTTTATCTTGTTTAGTGCCCGCTGCACAAGTGCCTGAGTGGAGAAGCAATTGTTTGACAGAAAGTTGATGTAACTCCTCCCACAAAACCTTGATCAGAATCCAGAAACCAGGTGTGGCTCTGCCCAAACTGGGGGTGCTTGGTTTCTTCACCAGTTGCAGCTTCCTGAGGCAAAGGCTGCAGCAGGATGTGGGCAGCCTGGGGAGTGCACCTGCTGAATGTGCATCACTGTTTAAAAATAAAAAGGGGAGAGAAAAGAATAACATGGAAAATATTGCAAGGTCAGCAGATGGCAGGGGAAGGGCTCGTGCCTGGGCAGGGGAGTTTGGGCAAGGACAGGACAAATCCTGGGATGGAGGCATAGCCACGTAAAGGGGAGGTGTCTGGGATGTTCTGCAGCACAGAAGTAATGGAGAAGGCTCTGGGTGCTGCAGTGACATTACACTCAGTGTTCATTTCTGTTTGTGTGTGTTAGGTTGGCTCCATTTCAGCATTGCAGCAAAGTTTCAGCCTGTGTACCCAGTCTCAGGCACCCTCTGCTGCCATCCAAATGTGCTGGAGTTCATTCAGCCCCACTGAAGCTGCGAGGGACCTGCAGATTTGGGTAATTTTTAAGTGCTTGAATGATCAGATCCCAGCTCAAGTAAAAAAGCCATAGCAATAAAAGCAATCGCAAGAGGAAGCTGAAAGGAGAAAGAAGGAATAATTAATTTTGCTGCTGTAGGTCCAGAACCTGGCATGGCTTGAGGCATGGAATGTATAAGATGCATGCATTGAATCAATTGCCTGTTCTGTAGAGATTTTATTGCTCATTTCATAATTCCCATCTATTTTTCTCCATTTTCTGTGGAAGAATCTGTCTCAGTTAGGGATCAGTTGAGCAAATGAAGGTATAGAAGGAAAGTGAAGAGCAGTAAAACCCAAGTCTGGACCACAGGTGTTCTGTAGGAGATGTAGTTTTGACAAATGAGATACATGGGTAGGAAAAAAAAAAAGCATTAAGAGAGAAAATGTTTTATGACATAATCATTGTGCCATTGACTTTGTGCTGGAAAAGAGTGCTGAGCTGCAGTGCTGGAAGCAGTGGCAGGCTCAGACTCCAAGGAGGTGTTTTCCTTTCTGACCCTGGTTTATCTCTGACCAGAACAACAGTAAGTGGCTTTGGAATAGTTTTGGAGAAAGCAGCATGAATACACTGACTGCACATGGGGAGGGTGTTTTCATATGGGAGGTGTAACTGTAAGGAGGGTTTGGTATTGCTAAATGAATATTTAAAGCAAGTGTCTGATAAGTCCTTCACTGGCAGTTTGACTTGTGAGTCATGTTGCACAGTCCCCAACCATGCCCCTCTCTATTTATAAAGTCATGCCTTGCTATATCTGACTCTCTAAATAAGCCTTTCAAGTTGTGGAGGGGATTCTAGTGGCACAGTGTGGAAACCAGGGAACAGTTTGGAGGGGTAAGGGAAGATAGAAAGGAGACCACAAGTCCCTGCATGCTGACTGCCCTCTGAAGACCAGATCAAATGGGCTGCTAGGCTTTTCCACCATGAAAAAGCCCAGGAGGCAGGGGTGGGTGGCTTCAGTCTGCTGGGCACAAGGTGGAGGAAGAAGAGCAGAGTGAAGGTTTGTCTGAGCCGAGCTCCTGCAGGTGTTCCAGGATGTGTGGAGGAGCAGGGGGAGGTCACTCCAGGGAAGCATGCCAACCATCCCGACAGGCAGTGCTCTTCTCCCTGTGCACAGTGCCTGGAGGGAGGCTGGGGAGCTGCTGGAGCTGCTCCCTGCCCAGCTATGGAGTGCAGCGGAGCCTCAGGGGGTCCCTGCTGGCATTTGCCCTGGCCCCTGCACACACGGGAGCCCTTTCCAGGTCACTGCCCCCAGCTGGCTGTGGCTGTGGGGTGCCTCTGTGCTGACAGGGCTGAGATGTGCAGGACAGGAGGGACACATCTCCAGAGCTGCATCCTCCTCCCCAGCTGGCTGGAGCTGCAATAAAGCCTGTTTCCAAATGCTGACAGCTCAGTGGTTATCAAGTGGGTGCAGGACAGGGGAGATGAGGCAAAAGGACATGAGGAATGCATGGAAATTGTACTGGGAAGCACAGCAGGAGTGCCAATAAAAGTAGAAGGAAGAGTCCTGACCTGCTTTTTCTATCTCCTCTTCACAAACAACAGGCAAGGAGGGACAAACACATGAAAATTTCTTTTAAAGAGTGGTTTGGATGAATGCATGATCTTATTTTTTCCCTGCCAGTCCTTTTTCCATAGTGATCATCTGCAAATGACTGATGAATGAGAGATGGGGGCTGAATGTGGGACACACAATATATCCTGAGCCTGCCTTTGCAGAAGTGGGGCCCCATCACATGTAATGGTTACCTGGGGAGACAAATGCCATCACTCCAAATGTCCCCCCCTTCCTCCTTCTTCCTCCCACTTTTTATACTGACATGATGCCATATGGTCTGGACCATCCCTTTGGTCAGCTGGGGCCACCTGACTTGGCTGTGTCCCCTCCCAGACTCCCATTCTCCCCCAACTTCCTCACCAGTGTGGCAATAGAAACAGCAGGAAAGGCCTTGGCTCTGTGTAAGCCCTGCTCAGCAATAACAAAAACATCTCCACTTTATCAACCCTGTGTTCTGCACAAATCCAAAACACAGCCCCACAGTAGCCACTGTGAGGAAAATTAACTCTACCCCAGCCAAAGCCAGCCCCTTGGGAAGCAGATTGGTGGGGTTACAGCATCCCCTATTTCTGAGACTTCAGTGACTGGAGGAACTGCTTTTATTCCTGTTCACCCCTTTCTGTGTGCAGGAGCTAACTGCTTTCTGCTGGATGTGGTTTGGCTCTGAAGGACTTCACAGGAAGCCAGTTTCTTTCTGTCCAGCTCAGCAGGGCAGCGCTGCCATAGTGTTCATTCACCTATCCTGAGTGCCCTCCTCTGAAGAGGTTTTGGAGCAGACAATGGGGCTGAGCACCACGGGACAGCATCTGAAGCAGGCACACAGGGCTCTACACCTACAAATGAATGAGTGTTTCATCCATTTGAGCCAGAGGAATATGTTTCTCTGGTCTTGCAGGGCATGGGGAGCAGGATTGTGGGGTTGACAAGGTGCCCACACACTGTGGGAGTGCCAGGAGAACCCCAAAATCCCATTCTCCTCTCTCAGGGGTAAAGCCAGCCACCTCAGCAGCCACTGCTAGCAAAATGTCCTGCTCAGTGAGCTTCTCCTGTGAACTTGGCCCAGTGAAGCTTTTTTAGTTCTGTATGCTCCACAACCAGCTCCTTTTCTATGCCACCCTTGGCTCTTTTCAGTGGCAAAATCAGCACATAATTTTCCAGAAGCAGCCTGCCTGATGCTTACAGTGATGCTCCTGGATGTGGATGTCTCACTTTTTGTGCGGTGGCAGGGACAAGGGGGTCAGGGCTCCAGGGTGGATTTTTGCAGGGAGGAGTCTGGTTCACAGGAGGCTGAGGCTGGATTCCCACCAGCAGGCTGGGGAGATGAAAGCCAGCCTAACACTGCTCTCCAGAGCCAACAGGTTCCCAGTGCTGAGTGGATAATTCATTATAAACAACACAGGCAGATGTCAGCACTCTCTGGAGGAGCAGCTCACAAGTGGTGCACAGGTTCTCCTCAAGAGCATCCATTTGTCAAAACCATTCTCAAGATAATTTCTGGTGCCTCGGAGGGATGCTGGGTTTCAAGCTGGGGCTTTTTCCACTGGACACAAGTTTTGCTTGCTCCCCATCCTCTGAGAACTGAAATCTGAGAGCCAAGCCATGTGACAGCAGAACTGAGGTACCCTTCTTGTAGGGATGCTGCAGGATCCACAGCTGCTTTTTGATTGCAGCTGGATTTTTGGTGAATGTCCTTGTGAGGAGGCTGCTTTGCTGGAGGATGGAGAGTGCTAGAGGGGACAAACAGGTGTCCAGAGACAAATGTATTAAAACTTTAATCTGGGGAAATGTCTGTAGTGTTTGCTTTTCTGCATTTTAAATCATTACTGGCTTTGCTGAACAGCTGGATTTCCTCCCAGGAAGTGATGAGGAAACCCTTAAGACACGACGGGTGATTTTACAGAATGCTGTGCAATGTGAAGGGCTGCAGATACACACCCTGCTGCCCGCCAAGGAGCGCTGGTGCTTTACCTACACAGCTGGAGGAGCCTTGGGCTGGCGGGTGTCGGGGGTGCAGGACAATGCCAGACAGGCCAGGGTGGCTGCCACGCCGCTCTGGTGGCTTCGCAGCGGCGCTGACAGGGCTGAGCCCCTGCCGCAGGGCTGTCCCGCCGCCGGCGGCCACCAGCGCGTCCCGGCGTGCGCCTCACCCTCCCCGGCGTGTCCTGCCGCTCCTGGCCTTGCAGCAGCATTTCCTGCAGCTCCCTCAGGCACAGCCCGGGGGTGCCGAGGTTATTTAGCCAGGCCCAGAAAGTCCTTTTCCAAAAGGAAAACTGCAAAGCTGGTGAGCGGTTGGCGGTGCTTAGCAGGTATGTGCGCCCTCAGGCTGCCGGCCGGGGCTGCTAGCGAGGCGAAGGAAGGGGCACGATAAGACTTTAATCTCCCTCCTCGCTGGGGGATAAACCAACCCTGGCTGCGCGGCATTTCCCAGCCCGGTAGCCAAAAGCTGATCCCTACAGCTCTCAGGGGGTTTGCACATCTGCAGACTCCAAGGGGTTAAAAATAGATCCCACCCCGCCGATGGCACATTTTATGTCCATTTAAAGGTGTGCCATGCATTTCCATCCTCCCTGAGACCTGAGCAAATGCCTTCATGGTGCTGACATTTTGTTCAAGGCTCTTTCTCTTCGCTAAGCCCACGGCTGCCCGGGCTGGCTCCCCGCTCTGAGCGCTATTTCGGGGGGCTGCCCTGCTCTGAACGAGCAGCTGCAGTGTGACTGCTGGCATGGCTGTGGTGCTCCTGCCCCGACACACAGCCAGCAGATCATGGGTTTGTATTTCTGAGCAAGTCAGGGAGCTGCTCTCTAAACGAGTAAAATGTTTTTAATTTTTTTTAATAAGCCAGAGAATAGCTGTTAGAAAAGCACCATCCTTTCTGCTACTCGTTCGTGCTGGCCGTGTTGGGATGGATGTGCTGCCTTTCGGGGTGCACAGCCCAGCAGCGTTCCTCTGGCACACGTGGTCCTCCAAGCGTTCTCCACGTGTGCTGCAGGAAACATCTGGGACTGGACATTTGTGCTCCAGGCACCCCAGCTCCAGTGAGCCCCAGGCTCGGCCCGGCCCCTTTGGAGCTCCCGCAGTGCCCCCTCCCCAGGGGTGGCAGGGTCTGCCCAGGTGTGCCGGGCATGCTGCCGCCCTGGGCAGCCCTGCGGGTCAGGGAATTCCCCACCCGTGGCTCCTGGGGCCAAGGAGGCTGCTTAGGGTGTGGATGGGGTGATTACAGCACACAGCCGGGCGCCTGAGCACATCTGGAAGAAGCAAAAGCAAAGAGGAGCTGCTGCCGGTCCTGCTGTGGAGAAGAGCAGTAGTGGGGCTGGCACTGATGTGGTGGCACTGGTCTGCACCCTTGAGGCATGTGCTGCTGCTGCTGCTGCTGCTGCTTTGGCAGGGAGAGAGGAGCAGGGAGCAAGGCAGGGGGGTACCAGCAGGTTTCCTTCCCAGAGTGATGCTGGCAGGAGCCGTGTGCTGCTTGAAAAGGGGATTTCTCTGCTGGCATCCGCCAGCTCACGCACAGACCAGGCCACCACCTCATGCCATATGAAACCCAAGAAAGCTTGGATAATCTCCAAAGGGTGGATGAAATTCCCATATCAAGCAAGCTTCACTGCAGCTCTGCTGAAGTCCAGGGAGGTTTGCCTTTGTGGGAGGACCTGGGTACTTTTATAAGGGGCTCCATTCCTCCCCCAGGAGCCCCCAGCCAGTCAGCGTGGCTGAGACCATATTAGGGATGCCTCTCCCCGAGCCTGAACTCCTTGTTTCCACCAGGTTCCCCTCAGGAAGGCTCCCTGCAGGGTTCCCCCCTGCACTGTCTTAAGGAAGCAGTGAAGGCAGCATCTTTGGGGTGAGGCAGGGACAATGGGACCCCACTGCTTGTCCTCCAAGCCAGCACTTGTCCCAGATGGGTATAAGTGAGGACAAGCCAAGGTGCCAGCAGGGAGAGAAGGGGGAGCTGTCAGCCTGTGCCCAGCCTGCTGCTTGTGATTTTCCAGCTTGCCTTTGTCTTCTTCACCACCATTTCCTGTTTTTTCCTGCTGGCCCTGTGCAATTTTGGAAGCAGAAGCCAGTCACATCGAGCTGAACCCTCGATGTGACTGGCTTTATTTGGGATGAAATTTTGCATCGAGAGGCTGGGACTCCTGCTCACCTGCAGGGTGCTGCCGAGGGCAGGTAAACTCCTCTCAGGGGCTCCCTGCACAGTTTTCATCTTGCCCCCATTGTGGCAACCTCCTCTACCCCGTGTGCTCATCAGGAGCTGGGGCATCCTTTGGGACTGCTTCTCTAGGTTATCTGGGAAAGAACTTCAAAAACATTAGTTTTTGTGAACTGGTGCTGGAGGTGCTCCAGGAAAAATGAGGTAGCTGTGGCAACCTTCAGTGACCGACCTCAAAGCACATGGTCATGGCACCGGGATCCATAAAATGAGTTTATATCCAAATGAGGGTTTTTTTGTCTTGAAGACCCACTTATTTCCAGGGGGAGGAACAATGAGATTAGGTTACAGAGATTTCACAATCTGCCAGTGAAATCAACCCAGAGCCAGCACTGAGCTGCCAATAATTTCTGGTGTTTAAAAGCAGATTTGGTAATATGAACTTGAGCCAGCCTTGTTCCCAAGCCTTCTCATTGCAAATTCTGTGAAGCTTTTTCAAGCATTAAATTATTCTCTACAGATCATTTGTTATTACCCATCAATTTACTGCTTGGGAAACTGATCCATCACTAACAGCAGGCTGCTGTTGGATGCAGGACTGGCACTGGGCCACCATGTGGGGAATGTGAGGCATGGGTTCCTATGCTGGAAGAAACATCCCAAAGCCATGGGAACAGCTTCTGTCCCCACCACCAGAGGTTGCCTCTAGCCCAGCAGTGATGGTCTGAAGGACTGATCTTTCAGAACTCGTTGTTTCAGCAGCTCTCCCTTGCTGCTGTGAGACTGGGAGCAGGTTGCAGCACAGGTGTCTCTTTTGCCCCCAAAACTTATGTTCTCTCAGTGACAGATGGGCGCTCAGACACAGCCTTTAAGTGGAGATTTCGAATCCCTTGCTTGTGGCAAATGCTGTACCAGCCTCTTGGGTGTCATCCCAAAAGAAGGAGAGGAAGATGTGCTGGGATTGAAAAAGGAATACGAGCAGAAACAGCAAAAGTGATCCTGTCCAGTGCCCAGATGGCTGCCCCAGAGCTCCAGAGGGAAGGGAGCATGAGCCAAGAGCAGCTTTGGGCAGCCATATGAGCTTGAGATGAGACTGAAGGAAAGTGTGTGGGCACAGATACTTCTCCATCACCTGTCTCTGCCTGAGTGGGTGCACTCAGGCTGCCTCCTGCCCTGACTCGTGGAGGTGGCATCCTGCAGGTGACCACAAACCCTGCAATGTCTTGCACACTGCAAAGCGACTGTGCTGGACTCTGCCACTTGGAGCATGGTGCAGGTCTGCCTTGATGACTTTCTTAGGAGCAAGATCCCACCACAGGGTGAACTGCCTCAATCCCTGTTTACCTTTTCTTTCAGGGGAACTTCATAAATGACACGAGTTATTCCTGACAGACTTTCAAAACCCAGGCACTTTCAGACTGGGTTTGTTTTGAACCACCCCTTTAAGCATGGTGAAGGAGAGGTGGATGCAGGTGCCCACAGTGGCCCCAAGCCTTTAGCAGAGCCTTTAGTTTGGAGGGAATACATGAGGATTTTTAGAGAGCAGCCAACTCTGGATTTACTCCCCATTCACTAGGGAAAAAGAGATGTGGTGAGCAGTCACCTCCACATGTGCCCACACCCCACTGCTTGTAAGGAGCTGCGGGAAGCCCACATGAAAAACACTCAGGCTGTAGCTGAGAGTGGGGTGTCCTGCACTGCCCTGGAGCTGCACCCCTGGACGCCAGCTCCCTGCCTTGGCCATGGGACAGGCAGCTTCTGAGCAGAGACCCAGGGGTCACCAGCGAGCCTGCTGCTCACTGGGGCTGCTCAGGCAGGACATAAAAAGGGACAGGTGGGAAATGTCTCCCAGTTCTCCTGCCTCTTACTCAGCTGGCATGTAAACTTGGGTTTTTCTCAGACTGAGTGGGCAGCCTGCAAATGTGCGGCTGGGGGCAGTGCCGTGACAAGCACCCCGTTAGTGCAGGCTGTAAGATCTGCTCCCTTGCTAGGAACTGTTCACTTGACCAGCCAACAGCAGTGTGCAACCTTGCAACCTTCAGGGGCCAGGAAAAAAAAGGGGAAAAAAAGAGCTGATACCAGTATGGACTTTATTCTTTGCCACTGTGACAATTTAAAACTGGTTGCTGAGCTGTGTGAGCAGCCAGCCTCACTGGATGCCCAGTCCAAGATTCAGGACTGCAGAAGCCAGAAGGCACTCAGGGGTGGGAAATGCCTCTCCCTGCTCCTGGCCACGCTCCTAGCACACAACCCAAGAAGCTACATCTCCCTTTTCATCTTTTAGCAAGGTGGATAGAAAGCATGGACCTTTGACAAGACAACAAGGAGTTGCTAAGGTTGCTGCGAGCTCTGCTGCTGTGGGTGCTTGGAGGCACAGCCACTAAGGCGTAAAAGCAAAAAGATTCAACCTGCTCCAAGAAAAAATGTGAGACTTGCACAAATAACAGGATTTGTGATCAGAGCTGCCAGAGAGGGGTTGCAGGGCTTCCCCAGCAGGCTGCAACTCACAACAGCTGTGGTCAAGTTTCCCATAACTTTGGATATCGGGATCAGGCAGTTCTGGGAGACTTCTGCAGCCATGTGAACTACTGCTGACTAACCTGTCCCTAAGAGCATTTGAATCAACTCTTCTGATCCTTCTCCCACGACAGTGTTACCCTGTGGCAAGCTGGTGTAGACCAAAAAGGGATAAAAGCCCATGAAACCAAAGAACCTTCACCTGTAGGACTAACCAGGCTACTATGAGCAGCATGATGGCTTGTTTTGTGAAGTGACTGGGACAGCTACCCCCAGTACTTGGCAAAGATACACTGATCTAGGTGAAAGCAGAGTTTACATGTCTAAAAATATTGTGGTTTTTCTTGCTGATTTGGAGTTTATGCTGTTAAATACTTTAAAAATGCATGTCTCTTTAAGAAGCAACTTATTTGTTTTCCCTGGTTTCCTTCTCCTCCAGACCTTATCCAAGCAAACTCAGCAGCCCAGTTTCAGACTCTGACAGCTTCTGATTTGGCTGGAGGCCAGTCTGTGGATCTGAAAGACGTGTTGACATGTAATTTTCTCACTCCTACTGCATAGGAAATGTCCACTATTCCCCTTATTGCCTGGAGCTAGGAGAGGTGCAGCTGCAAAAGACTGCAAGCCAAAACCATGTGGAAACGACCCATGTGATTACCCAGTGTTTTTCTGGACCACACTCCACAAAATAACATCCATCCATTTTTCATTACCTGATACTTTTTGCATAAAACTCTCTGCTCTTGACTTTGCTGTGGTTATTTCAGCCAGAAATAAAGCTGTTTCCCAGCCCTGGCTGCTGTTCTTCCTGGTGGGAATGGTGCTCCCATTCAAATGAGGGTAGTGGAGGAAACTAGGACTCCTGGGGTTTGGCATCAATCAGTCATGTGTCATGGATCTGGTCAGAAACTCTTGGCCTACCTGGCCATCTGGTTTGCTAGGTGTAGAAAAACAAT
>NW_005054348.1:3974502-3978252 GCF_000277835.1 Geospiza fortis | reverse complement strand
GCTTTAAAAGGAAAAAAGTGAGTTTAGAATTTCAGTGTCATGATTCAAATGGTGTCTTTATTTCATTTTTTAATGAAGGCAAAAATGCAGCAAAGTATGCAAGGGAGGAAATTCTAATGTTAGTACCAGCCTCATAAATGTTGCACTTCCTCATTTAGGAATCATTTAATAACTGGCTTTTCTCAGTACATGGAAATCTCTGCCATGAGGTATTGAAGCCAAAACTCATTAGGATTAGATTAATAATAATGTTTATACAGCTACACTGAGAATATCCAGAGCTGCAGTGTTGAGGACGGGAAATGATTCTTGTCTGGCACATACAGAGATGCTTGGCTGTAGCTGGAGGGGTGAGGGAGGAGCTGCTCTTTGCCCAGGATGGTCTCAGCATCCTGCCCTGGAGCTGCAAAATGTCTCTGGAGCAGGTTTGGGATGCTGGGCCCTGGGGTTGGGGTTCTTTATTCCATATTCCATAAAGGCCCATATCCATATTCCATTCCAGGGCCCAGTGTGGCGGTTGCTGCACTGTACGTGCCAAGATTAGATTGTGTCATGGGGAAGGTGCTTTGCAGCCACATCCAGGCTTTTGCATGCATCAGGCTCAGGTAATGTGTGAAGTACAATATCAGCTCTGCTGGGGCCTTTGCACACTTCTGTCACAAGTCTTCTTACACAAGTGGTTCCCAGTTGGTTTCCAAGCCTTGCAGCTGCCCCTTCTCCAGGCACTGGGGGTTGTACAGGCAAACTTGGATTGGGAGGGTTGCAGTGTGAAGGAGAAACCTGGGCAGGAGTGTGAAGGTGCAGCTTATCCCATACCACGGGAGCTGGGTGCTCATTGTCTTGTCAGCATGAGTGCTAAGTGTGTGCTATACAACAGAGAGGATGGGTGGAGGCCGCTGCTAAGAAGACCCAACCTCATGTGTTAATCATGAAACATTGACACCTTGCACGTGCTTGTGAAGATTTAGTGCCTCCTCTGAAGAGTGCAGAGTTTAGGGGGAAAAAAATTGCAGAAAATGGGAACTCAGAGACTGTGTGCCAGGATCTGGAAGTTGTCATACCGGTATTTCCTGTGTGATGGATCAGACATGGATTAATGACTGGGCAGTATGTTCATGAGCACCCCAGGAGAAGTTTGGTTCTGCAAAAGGCAATCCCTTCCTGACAGAGAAGCCATCAAAGAGCATCCATATACCTCTGATACAAATGTGTCTTTTTAAACTGGTGTCATGGTTCAACCCCAGCTGGCAACTCAGTACCTTGCAGTCCTTGCTCAATCCTCTCACTCCCTGGGAGGATGGGGAGGAGAAACAGGAGAAAAGAACAGGTAAAACTTGTGGGTTGAGATAAGAACAGCTCAATGACTGAAATAAAGTGAAATATAATAATACCAATTATAATAATAACAATAATAACATATAATGATAGCAATAAAAATGAGAGGAAGAGAGAGATAGAACCCAAGAGAAACCAGTGCTTGCACAGTACAATTGCTCACCATCCTCTGACTGATTCTCAGCCTACCCATGAGCAGTGACCAGTGGCTCCTGGGCAACTCCCCCCAGTCCATACACTGGGCATAATGTTTTATGGTGTGGAATATTCCTTTGGCCAGTTTGGGTCAGCTGTCCTGGCCATGCTGCCTCCCAGCTTCTGGCGCACCTGCTCCCTGGCAGAGCATGGGAAACTGAAGATCTAGATTTGGAGTAATCAGTGTATTACCAACGTTATTGTCATGCTGAATCCAACACACAGCACTGTACTAGTTACTAAGAAAAAATTACCTCAGCTGAAACCAGGACAACAGGGAACAGAAGTCCTTTGGGAAATGAAATATTGATACTATAAAATATGTGGAAAGAACAGCAGCATTTTCATAATGCTTGCAACCAGCTGAAACTGTGCAGATTGGTTCAAAAAGATGTTTTGTACAAAATAACATTTTATAAAAGGAAAGCAAATTCTGCAGCCCCTAGACCTTGCCTGTTTATGTGAAATCCACTTACATCATCAGCTTGTGTGGATTGAGCACAGTATCAGAGTCAGAAACCAGAGTCCAGGTTAACTGGGGAGCAATCTGCTCTCTCTAGACAGCACTGCTACAGCTGCTTTCTCTGGTGCTGTCTCCAGTTACAGGTGTTTAGAAACCTGTTGTTCCCTGTTGTTTTCCAAGAAATACCCTCTGTCACAGCAGGTGGTGCTGAGGACACAGCTGGATCCCAGAGGGACCACTAAGGACAAAAGGAAAAGGCGCCAGGGACAACCCAGATGCCACTGGAACCCTCAGTGGGGAAAAGAATAGAGCGAGGCAGCTCCCAAATATAATCCTCAGGGCAGCACTGGGTGGAGGGAGAAAACTGCTCCATCTGCCTGGTTTAATTCCAGGGAAGTATGCAGGCAAGGCTCCTGCATGTCTGCCTTGGGCAGGGCACCATGAGTGTCACAGCAGGGAGAGAAGAACTCTCTGAGGGAGCTCCTCTCTCGTTTTTGAGGCTGTTGAGCAGGGGTAGGTGCCCTGCTATTTCTGTGCCTCTCTTCCCAGTAAATACAGTGCCCAGACTCTCCTCCCTGGCAGCCCTATCACCACCCACCCCCGAGAGCAGCAGGCAGAGCTGAAGGGAGTTAGGACAGATTTTTAAATGGGACTTAACAGGTTAATGGATGCAGATCTGCAATGTGCATGCCTGCAGCACCAGGCACTGGGCGTCACTGCAATTGACCCCTCCTGACTGCATTTTCCTGAATTGCAGCTGGACACTGGATTTCTCCAACATCTGCTGTCACAGGGCTGTTGACATAACTGCAGGGGCTGGGGGGCTGGAGGGAGATACCCAGGTGCTTCTGCAAAGGTCAGACAACATCTCTGTCCCCCTCACTCATGCCTGGGCACGGGGTTAGAAAGCCTGAGCCAGTACATGCAAAACCAGATCTAAATACTCCTCGATCTGAGCATCGATTAAAGTAAGTCAACTTGGTTATGCTAGCCGTATCGATGATTGCATCACTGCCGCGCAGGCAGAGGTGCTGTGTGTAACACCCGCCCCCTCACCTTAAAGCCACCAACACTTTTATTTCACTGGAGGAGTCTGGGCCATCGTTTACCATCCCGGGAACCCGTGCCAGCTTGTGGTTTGTTTTTTTCATTTGTGCCAGTCAAGGGATGCACAGGGCAAGGGAAGGAAAAACACTGTTTCTGAAAATCCGTCAGTGCCCCCGTGTGTCGGAGCGGGGGCTGGCGAGGAGAGGCTCTGTGCAGAGCCTGCGCATGGCAAGGGCAGGCGGGTTTGCAGGTGTCCAAAACAGGACAGCGGCTGGGGCTGGCCGGGGGGGTCGCGCTGTCCCCTCCCAGAGGGGGCTGTGAAGCGAGGGAGCCGTGGCAAAGGCTCTGCGGCAAACCATTTTCAAGGACAATCGTGTCCCACAGGGGCAGATTCGCCGTGATGCCCTAAATACGGTGTGTGAGAGAAGGAAATATCCAGAAATCGCTGAAGAGCCGAGGGTGCGTGTCCGTGCGCGGGCAGGCAGGAGGGCTCAGAGGCCGCCCTGGTTTCTGCATTTGTCTCTAAAGCGTTTCGTATCCCCAGAGACGGTGGCCGCCCAGCGCAGGGCTGGATTAGGTGAATGCTGTTCTGGCGACGGGTTTTTAAAGCAGATTAGTGGAAAATTGAGAGAGGTCCGTGTTGCTGCAGAGGCGTTCGCCTCCCTCCGGCCGGCCCCGGCTGCTGCGCATCCTTTGCTCTCACAGCAGCA
>NW_005054348.1:3958903-3973623 GCF_000277835.1 Geospiza fortis | reverse complement strand
AGCCGGATCTTGGCTGGGCCTGCGGAGAAGCCATGGCTGCGGCGTCGGAGGTGTCTCTTTAAAGAGCCAAGTGGTGGCAACTCTCATCCTGAGTCACAGCCACTTATGTAAACTGTTGCCATGGGAGCCAAGCATCTCTGCCATTATATAAGCGGGTTCTCCGGCAAAAGCAGCGGCAGGTTGGACTGTGTGCCAGTGGCTGGCTCTTAACGCAATTGCTTTCCTGGACCAACACATGCGATCTGTCTCGGCTGAACGCTTGGTTCTTAATGCCGCCTGAGGTTTGATCTTGGGTGCACAGCTGAGTGGGGTCAACTAAGTAGCCTGAACAGGTGCTGAGCTGGTAACAATTTGTTCTGTTCTAGCACAGAGTAATTCCCTTCTGTTGTCTCACGGCCTAAGAGAGTGGTTAGGCTGATAATAACGTGGTCAAGCTTCTCAAGCTGGTATTTTTTTTAAACCATAAGATACAGTTTCTTACCTGTAGTGAAAGAATACTGTATCTAGCAGCCATTGACTGGTGTTTCGAAATGCCTTTTGAATCAGCTGCCTTCCTGTTGTACAGTAGCAGGGAAAATCCTTGAGAACTGTTCAGTTAAGCCTTATGCTGCCTGGTTGTTGTTGTTGTTGTTGTGGTGTGTGTTTTTTATTTTCTTTCCTCCCCGGAGTTAGATGTGTTTGTCTGGAGTGGGGAAAGAAATCTGATCCAATGCCCTTTGGGACCTGAGCTTTCTGGAATAATCTGTGTTCTGATATTCAAGACTAAACTGCATTCCTTGACCTTAAGAATTCCACATTACACAAAAGCTTTAGCTATGCTGTCATCTGTTCCAGAGGCTTGGTGTTTCAGAGCATATTAGTGATGTGGGGTCCTGCAGTCAGCTGGGTGGGCCTGTGGTGCCCAGGTCTCACATGGGGTACACACAGCTGCTGGGGTAATACATTCCACCTCCCCAAAGCTGTTGTCCTGATTTCAGCTGGGATAATTTTATGCCTGGTAGCTGGTACAGTGCTTTGTGTTGGATTCAGTATGAGAATAACACTGATAACACAGCTGATGTTTTTAATAGTTGCTCAGCAGTACTTACCCTAAATCAAGGATTTCTAAGTTTCCCATGCTCTGCCAGCCAGCAGGTGCACCAGAAGCTGTGAAGAAGCACAGCCAAGACAGCTGACCCAAATGGCTAGAGGGATATTCCATAGCCAGAAAGTCCTGCCCAGTGCATAAACTGGGTGGAGTTGCCCAAGAGCCACTGACTGTGCATCACTGGTTTCTCCTGGGTTTTATTCTTCCCTTTTCATTACTATTATTATATTTTTACTTTATTTCAATTACTGAGCTGTTCTTATCTCAACCCATGAGTTTTTCTGATTCTTTTGCCATCCCACTGTAGAAGGAGGGAGTGTGTGGCTATGTGATACTTCATTGCTGGCTGAAGTTGAACCACAACAGCTGTGCAGTGATGGAAGCACGCCAGCTCACCAGTATGAAACAGAGTATTAGTGGGCCTAGTTTTGCTTTCCTCAATCAGGCCTTGAGGAAGCTAGACTCGGAGCATGTGTGGAAGAACTCCATAGTATCTTGGTGAGAAGAATTAAGGAATTGCAAAAGATCAGGGATTGGTTGCATGGGTGGTGCTCTCTAAAGGCTTGGCTTTTAGTGAGAAGAGGTGGAAGCTGTTGAAGCTGCACTCAGAACCTGGCATTCCCAGCTTTTCTGATGCACTTTGAATATGTACAAGCCTGGGACAGTTGTTGTAGGGACCTGAATGTCTTTTAATTCTTGTTGAGTCTATGGGTAGAGCACATAAATCTGCTACAATCTAATGGCACCGGCATTGCCAAGGCTAGAGACTGCTGGCCAGGGTGCTCTGCTCACTCATTAGCCTGCTCCCCGATTCCTTCCCTGATTCCTCCCTAGGGAAAGGCCCAGCTGGAGTTACTTGCTAGTCTGATTCTGGTTGGGATTCGGCAGGGAACGACAGCTGGCTAGCTGTGTCTGCGGTCAGTGATGGTGCAGTGACTATCCAGTGCATCCAGCTGTGTCCTCAGTCCTGCAGCAGTGGCAAAGGGACTGCGGAGCACCAGTGGCCTGCCAGGCTGCAGGGTTCTGGGCAACTGTGCTTCTGTAACTGATACACCTTTGCCATGGATGCTGTATGGGTTTTGCTAGGTCCTTGCTATTTTATAGTGGGAGAAAAAATCTGTACTTCACATTCACTTCTTTGCCAAATGGCTTAGAATAAACATTTCTTAACTTTTGTGAGTATTTAAGAGCTTTGCTAAGTGTTTAGCAAAAGGACTGAAAACAACTCTGGTTAGGCAGCTGGATTTAGTGGATATTTATTTTATCTTAATGCACATATAATATATAAGGAGGTGACCCATTTAGTGTTGGACAATCATAAGGATACATTTTTCTTCTGCTTAGTGGCTAATTAAGGCATGTGGAAGAGATAACATAGAAACTACCACTCTGAAGCTTCTTCTATTAAACTGCCTTTTTTTTTCTTTACTCTGAAAGAACTTAATTACACTGAAGTGCTGTGGGGGTAGCTGAGTGTGCTCATGTTGATGACATCTTTTGTCTTCTGAATCTGACATCCACCCACACGCTGGAACATCCTAGCTGTTACCTGGCTACTGCTGCTTCCTGCTGTTTTGTGGGGAATCTGATTTCTGCCTGAGTGGTATTGACAATGCCTGTTGCCAAGATGGCAACAAGCTGGTCAGCACTAATGTTGTTTAATATCCGAGGTAAACACAATTCATAATGGCATGTGCTGCCCTGGTTTCCTCTTTCTCTCATTGAAATGAGCCCGTGTGTGTTTGTAAAAGTTGTGAATGCTTCTGGTATGTTGAAAGAAAGTGGGTGTAGGCAGCCTGGCTTTAATGTTCAGTGGTGTTGGTCTAAAACACTGCCAGTGTGAACCCCTGGGGCAGCACGTGGGACAAATGTGCTTTGTCCCTTTTGCACTGAAGCTATGGCTGATGATACCAAGGTGTGCTCAGAGGCAACTTTGGGTTAATTCCTTCTGCACTTGTGACAGCTGTTTGTGGGATTGTTCTGTGAAACATGCCCAGGCACAGATGTGCTTTAAACATAATCCCACAAAATCTTGACCTAAATGAACTGGTGTAGTTGTGGTGTAGACACATCCTCAAAGCTGTCAACAGAACCCAGTGGGCTGGTAAGTAGAAGACAGAAGCTCTTGGCAGCAGTGCTGCTGTCAGACCTGTTGCTTGTGAAATGACACTGCTGCACACACATGCAGGATGAAGGCATCTTTCAATCCTCATTGCCATTTTGCCTTCAGCGTTTTTGTGCAGTGATCTTAAGTGACAGCAGTGACAAGCTGCCATTGAAGGAGTTGCCTCAAAAGTATTTGGAAAGTGACTGATGTGGATTAGTGGAACTAAACAGAAGATCCAGTTTCAAACTTGTTCCCTGATCTTGTGTGTCACCATGTTGCAGGGGCATTTGCTGGCCCATGTATGTGGGAAGAAGCAGTTTGTAGTGGGGGAAGAAGGCAAGGGCACCAATTCAGGGGTTTACAGTACTGTTATTTAAAGTTGCTCCCATTTTTTTTCCTTTGGAAACAAGCTTTGATATCAAGCCAATCCAGTAATTACTTTCCAAACTGCTGCAAATGAAGCTTGCATGAATCTAATCCGCTCTGAGCTGCTGTATGACTGCTAGCTCCATTATTGCCTCATGCAAGATCTGCCTTGAAGAAACTATGTTGCAATCTGCTTCATCTGTAGTAACTTATTTTCTACCCAGCTGTAGTTTGTTGATACCCGTAACAAACCCACAGGGTTATATGGCTCCTGCAAGAGGTGTAGGAGACCTGCCCCACTGGGGAGGTGTCGGCACAAAAGCAGGAAACTTGCAGTTCTGCCTGCAGCAATGCAAGCACCAAGTGCCTCTCCTGGTGCTGAGGTAGTGCTGTAAGGAGCCAGCATCTCTACGCAGAGATAACACTGCTGACCCTGTGACCTGGCCCGCGGGTCTAACCAGAAGGCTGTTGATACCTGTGGTTAAGTCATCAGGGCCTTGGCAATGGGGGTCCTGTGCGGCAGTGCTGTGGGAGACAGCAGCTCCCCTGGGCTCTTCCCGCCTGCGCCAGGAGCGGAGCTGTTACGCAAGCGGGGCGATGCTGCAGGGTTTAAATGACCTCTTCTGGGCAGGAGCTTTCAGCTGCCGTGTTGGGTGGGCCTGTTCTGCCGGTTAAGCACTTAATCCCCTCCTGTCCATCCAGTGTGCTGTGCTTAGCATCCATGATGCAGTTTTAAACGTTTCTAGCTTTTCCCCTCTCCTGTTCTAATCCCTGTCATGCTGCAAGCTGGTCAGTTCTGAGTTTCCTGTGTCTGCTGGAGTGATGCATGGTGCTCTGCATGGGAAGGAGATGGGTAGGAGTTGCTGGTGCCTGGACTTCCTCCTGAACAGCTGGGTCTAAGTCCTGCTTCAACTGCTGCTCTTCTGACTTCTTGTGAAAAGTGATGCCTAAGAAAATGGCTTGGATATAAACTGTAGTTTTAAAATAAAAGGCTTAAATAACTGTTAGACATCTTGTGCCTTCACCAGCTGAGTTCTGTGTAAATGGCATTGTAGCAGTGGGTTCATGGAAACCCCTGCTCTAATAGCAGGGGCTCATAAGTGCTACAGTACACTCTGGCATATAGCATTGACTGTAAGGCTGTGCACAGGACTCTGCGTGCCATTTACCCATATGCTTTTATTGCTATTTTGGGACAAGCTGGCTCAATCATTTCTGGACCAGCTGGAGCTGTATCCTGGTGAGCAGCATCCCCAGGCATGGCTGTTGCCTTGTTTTCTAAAGCTGAACTATCCATGTAATTGCAGAGCCCCCACTTTCCTGTATTTTTAAGTCTCTAAATGCCACTTCTCCTGTTTATGAAGTCAGTGTTGCTCCATCCCCCTTTGCAGAGAAGGAAGATGACATTTTCCCTTGAATGGAGGATGGAACAGCTTTCCAAAAGGAAAAGCAGTCTTGTTGCAGAATTGACAGCAATATGTTCCCTTTCAGAGTTTAATTTTCTCAAAATAGTGCTTCCTTCTGATAATGGACCTAGGTAGTCCCTCCTTTGGAGTGGTTGTGCAGGGAGATGCTCAGATAATATTTTGTAAGGGGATAACTCTGTGCTGCCTGTTTGCAGCCATGATGAATGAGCTGCCTTGTTTCAGAGTGAAGCTGTGTGTCCCAGAGCACAGGGAAAACAAGCATAACAAGTCTAATACCACACTGAGCTCACTGCTGCTGTCTTTTACCAGCCTTGTCTATAATAACTGAAACTACATCCAGCCAATATTTAGGCATGTAATATTCATCTAGCCATTTTTGCTCTCAACATGCCACTACTTTGGCCTTGACTAATTTTTTTTTTGTTGTTTTGTGATGTCATTCAACGGAACTCTCAACAAACACAGCTCTAAATACTTTAACACTGCTGGCCACTCTTTACCAAATACTCAGCTGTACTGCAGTATTACCTGTAGATGAATGCTACACCTGCACATATTGGAAGATGGTTATAGGCAAGCCTGAACAGGGCCCAGCACCAGGGCCTCTGTGCTGGTTGGCAGCACATAGAAACAATGCTGGCCAGGCTAACAGCTAGCAAGAGAGCAAAAGGCTTGCCTTAGGGGAATTCTGGGGTATGGAACAAGCCTTGGTATCTTTACCCTGCAAATGTGAAGAGAGTGCTAGAGTAAATGGATGCTTAATCAGTGTGCCAGGCAGGTAACTTCTATTTCATCAGAACTGGATGGATGCAGAACTGAGATGAAAGCAGTGTCAGATTGGACATGCACCTGCTTGAAATCACAGCAATTATCAGGAATGTGTCACAGGATTGGCAAGCCCTTCTGCTTTTAATGATGAAAGCACCTGGGTAAAAACTGCAGTACTTGTCTGTGGTCAACCTGTCAATATGTAAGCAAGCCCTAAACCAGAAGAACTCCCTATGAGAGTGAAGGAATTCCTTCTATCCATACCAGTCTATGCTGGTGATGGCTGAATGTGCTGAGACCTGGAACAGAGGTGGCGTGGAGCTGGTCCCCACCAGAAGCAGAAATAAACTTGCAAGTTTGGTGTGTTTATGTCAGCAGAGTTTGAGTGATCATTGTGTGAGTCTAGCAAAAGACAGCATCTAATGATCAGACTTGAAAGGAATTGGTTACTAGTGGGCTCCTATATTCTTAGGTGAATAAAAGGTATGTGTCTTGTAGGTGATCACATACTATAGGGCAATAAGATTGGCTCTTATGGAACAGTTGTTCCTCTGTGATTTTATTAATTTTTTATAGAATGCTGATTCAGTCTTCAGTGATGATCTAAAACTGCAGTGATTCAGCCTTTAAATTCTTTCTCACAAACCCTTCTTTCCATACCCAGTACCTGGAGGACTGTTGCTGGCCCCTAGCTATGGAAGGCTTAAATGTGTGGGATAAATGAGCCTTGGGGAGTAATGCCTGCAGAGTGTGGCACTTTAAATGTACCACATAATTCACAGATCAGGTAGCAAAGGTGATGTCTACTACTTTGTGGGGTTTTGCTTCATGCTCTCCTCTCCTTCCTAAGCAGAAAACCCTAACAGAGATAGACATATAAACAGAGCTTGAAAATTAGTAACTTTTTCAGAGTAAGCTGATAATATGAAGGATTTAATATTGCACACAGTCTTCATCTCTGACTGGCTAGCAGCATCTATGTGGCATTCAGCACTCTATCTGTTTACTGTCTGAGAGATGCAAGGATGAGAAGACACAAGATCACTGGAAACAGTCTTTAAGTTCTTCCTGGGGCTGTTGGTTATCTGTAACCTCACCAGTGAAAGGCATTTTTAAGTATGGGAAAGCTGTATTGTAGTCACTAAAGAAAGAATGAAGACATTTAAGCAAGGTATATGTCTGTTGCTAAGGGAGCAATGACTTCTTGAATTTCTAAAAAAAGCACAGCTTCAGTGATGTATTGAGAGGCTGTGCAAATCAGACATTAATATGTTGTCATTGGGAGCTTAAAGCATAATTTTTTTTTTTCTTCAGAGAAAGAAAAAGAAGATCAAGAAAAGCAGGAGAAGGAAGAGCAAGAGAAAACTGTAGAACACACTTCTGTAAAGGAAGCAGACAAAACCAGCCGTACAGGACGACGTCCAAGTCGAAGTGCCTTGTCCAGTCGTAACGATCGAAAATCAGCCAAAAGTCCACAAAGGACAGATGCACCAAAGGAGAATAAACATCCATTTGCTCTGTATGGGTGGGGAGAAAGACAGACAGATACTGGGAGCCAGAAAACTCACAACGTCTGTGCTTCTGCTTCGGTGAACGAAGTAAGTAAGAGCTTCTGTTTCATGAAAAGGCAGTGACTACTTAGTGCCTACAGATGTCTTAAGAGCTGGGTAAAACTTCTCAGGGGTCCTTTTATTTGAATGCATGGAGATTCCAGCACTAGGTTCGAGCAATAAACCTGAAGAGTCTTGATGTCCAAATAAGAGCTCTTTACCGTTGGTTTGGAAGCTTCCCGGGTTTGACTAACACTTGCAAGTTCTAATTAAAACTGCCTGTCCTGTTTGTGGCTGTTACAGTGTTACCTAGCAAAACTGGCTGTTCTAAAAGCATTTCTGCATTCTGAACTTCATGAGAACAGGAGAAGAGCAGGTAGTTAACACCAGGCCCCCCACAGCAGGCAGGCATATAAACACTGGGGAAGTCCTTGAGCTGTGAGAGTGACTTTTGCTGGGGCACTTCCTAGACTAGGAGCCTCACTGAGATGGTACAAGTGCTTTTCTGCTAAGATGTCTTGTCTAGCAGCCTGGTTTGGTGGCTTGCCAGTAGGAAATGTTGCTTGCAGCAGAATGGTCTATCAGATGGCTGATGGATTACAGGGCTGGTATAAATATTACCAAAATAGCTCAAATGAAATTCATGTGGCATGGATAGCACCAGGATTCTGCTGTACTGGGGCTCTGTTTCCTAGCTTAGAAACAGCAAGGGAGTGTTTTAACAGATCCATTTCTTTCTTCTCTATAACTCTCCTAGGCTGGTAAAACATAATCATTAATGCATCCCTGCCAGTGTCTTGTCCATATCCAGATGGAGCTGGCCTTTGATGGGCTGTTTTGGAAGGGATTTGAAGCCCAAGCTTTTCCTTCCTGGACACCTCAAACCTTTGGGCAAAAGGAGGAACTTGGGCCTTACAGCTTTAGAATGAAGCTGTCTTTCCTGACAGTGGACACTTATGCTAAATCGATAAACTTTGGTCAGTGCTCAAAACAGTTGACTGGTGCTTTATGTTGAAGCTTAGAAGAGGCTGAAGCCTGACATGAGTAGAATTATTTCTATTTTATCTTAGACACCTAATACTTCTTACACTAGAAACAGTAATGGAACACCTCAGCTTGGGTCTTGAGCTTGGGCTGAACAGGAAGAACATTTTGGAAACACTCCCAATTATGTGGTGTTTTGTCACTGAGGGTGTTTCTTTATGTAGGAACTGACTACTTACTGCCTGCTGAGGTTACTTTTTCTTGCATGTCTGAAAGGTGTTACTTACCCCTTAATGAGATGGGAGACAGGGTTTTCAATATGGATATAGACACATACAAACATAGAAACTGGCTCTTCATATTAAAATTTGGGGGAAATATGGTAATTTAGTAATATAAAAATGTATGTAATTGTGTTCAGCACATTTTTCAAAATTAATATATTTAGTCTCTAAGGGATCCCTAGGGTTTGGTCTTACTAATATGGCTTAGGGATATTAGACTTAAGGGATGCTTAGGCATATTGAGGACTGTTTTTAAATGATACAAACAGAGAATTAAGGTTTTTAGAATTCATCTGACTAAGATTATGAAACATTCAAGATTTTTGCAATCATTTAATAGTTAGAAGTGTGAAAGATAATGCAGAACAGAATTTAAAGTACTTCTCATGGAAAAAAAAAGAAATCTATGCTCAGTTAGTGGTACAAATTAGAGAAGAAAATATAACCTTGCTCACAATCCTTGTTTCTTCAGGACTGGGACAAATAAAAAGTGATCCTTGTCATTCCTGAGGGCTTCCTAGGCTGTTCTCCTTCCATAATACTAACTCTGGTCTTTTAGATTCACGAATCTGCCCTACGAGCAAAGAACAGGAGGCAAGTGGAGAAAAGGAAGCTTTCTCAGAGGCGAGTGCGATCAGCAGAGGCAGAAAACACCTGGCGAGCAAAGCCCTCCCCAGCAGACAACCCCTGGATGACAGAGTACATGAGATGCTACTCAGCAAGAGCTCTCTGAACCTGGATTCCCTTAGGCATCCTCAGAAGAAGTCACGCATATCAGGACACTGGTACAAGGAACCAAACCACTTATGCAAGGTTTTTATAGGGAGTTTCCAGCTGTTAAAGTATTTGTTACAATGTTTTTATCTTGGCTACCTACCTCACAGTGGGGTGTATCCTTGGAGCCATAACATTTGAAGAGGCTTTTAGATATAACTACCCAAACTTTTAAACAATTCCCCTTTTGGGAATTTTTCTATTGCTTTAGTTGGTTTGTTTTGAGGGTGGGAGGGGGAACCTTAACATACAGGGAGTCAAAGCAAAGTCACTTTTTTGATGATCATGGTTACAAATAATCTGTTTTCCCTTATTTAAAATTCAAGTCATGAGGAGATGGTATTGGGGAAAGACTTTAAAGGAGTGATGGAGGTGCCTTTGTATTATAAAACTATTTAACACTTTTACGACAATAAGCATATGAAGACAGGCAGCAGGCAGTCAGTGTGTCTGGTAACTAGCACTAATAAATGTAGATGCTTTAGGCAGGCAAATACCAAGTATTGTCTGTACAGAGAAACTTTAAAGACAACAACAAAAAACCCCAAACAAAACCAACCTTGTTGATTAGTAAATCAGCTGATGCTAACTTTTATCACTGTTTCTAAGGTCATTAGAAGAAGCCACTCATTTTCAGGGCAAGAAACAGCTACAGGATCATTTTACTGTAGCTGTTCCTGTTGTACCAAATAACTAATGTAGACAATCATTATCTGATAGCTGCCACTCAATAAGCAGTTACTTGTTCTACAAATATAGAGCTGTACCACTGTACTAACCTTGTGGTCACACTTAGTCTGTACTTAATCATGTAAATGCATTTATTGAAGGAGAGGGCTGGCTCCTTTCTGGTGAGGTCTATTTTTAACACTTCAGAGTATCTATTATGCTCAGCAGGGGTCAGAGTGCAATATGCATTCTTTTTGGAGGTATTGTACAGGTATATTGTAAAAGGGTTTAAACTTGAAAATTGTATTGATAAAACTTGTAGATGATGTCCTGAGAAACTTGCTGCCTCTCGAAATTGGTGCAGAACCCTTCACTTATGGGGGGATGGGGAGGGGGTAAGGGCTAGGGAAAGGAGGGGTGTATCCTTGAGTAAACAAGAACATATAATGAAGTTTGAACATTTTTGTTTTGTAGGTCCTACTTCTACATAGTAAGACAGTCATTGTGATTTCCTTGGTGGTTTTGTTTCCCTCAGGTGGCTGTAAAATATCTTTTTTTCAGTTTGCTAACTATGCTTTAGGCAGATGATTGCTGTAGTTGTGAGCTTTGAAGTTTTGTTCAGATGTGCTGTGTGTTAGTTACTTATGTTGGTTATCTCAGTTTAATTGTTTTGAAGCTTGTGTTTTACAGGCTGGACACATTCCCACAGGAAGCATACTTGCACTTCTAGAGCAGAAACCTGCACTAGTTTTAGCTTCATTCCACAATCTCAGTGATTAAGGAGGACTCTGGAATTACTATTGCAACAGAGCATGCTTAGTGAAAAGTCTGTGTTCTTGAAGAAAGCAATTGTGCAAAGGGTCCAAGCACTGCTGCCTCCTAGCGTCTTACATCACTAAAGGTTTCATTACTCACAATTTTAATTTTGTTAAATTAAATCCTAGAATCCATGACACTATAAACTGTTTTTTGTTTAACCTGCCTTTTAAGCACAAAGCTATAAAAATACAGACCACTCTTGCTGAAGGCTACCTATTTAAGATCTTACAGCTTTTAAGTCTGGGAAAGCACAGCATGATTAAGAATGTTTTATATGCAGTAAAATCCCTGTAGCAGATTTTGACTGCTAAGTAAACTATAGGCTAGAACTTCCTGAAACTTTAGAACAGTGCTCAAAAATGGGGAAAACTACTCCAGAGAATGCCTTTATTCCATATAAGATTCATTTCTTTTCATGCTGTGTTTTCCTCTTTAAATAACTGCTGTAAATATGCTTAGCTTGCTTCTGATGCTGTTGCAGTTCCAGAAGCCACCCAAGCTTTGCACAACAGTGTCAAAGCACCAATTCAGTAGTGTTTAACAGCCTTATTCAATAAAAACTTGCCTGTTCCTGTTGCCCACACACTTTGTAGGCTTTATGTAACCACAGCAGATGGATTGTGCCCTCAGTGCATTTTGTCACATTCAACAGTTTCCTTGACTGTGTAGGGCAGGACTCATCTTGCCATGCTTTTGAAGATAGCTTCTACAGTTCTCTCTTCCCACAGGGAAAGGAAGAGCCAGGATGACTCTGTGCCTGCCTTAAATACTTGTGTTTGGATAAGATGTATCTCCCATTAGGTGTTGGTGTTTTCAATAATTATAGGAGGCCTAAGTGTCTTCTGCCTTGCATACTGGGAACTAAAAACATTTCCAAAAGGCCTGTTCAGGTCTTCAAATCAGAATTTTCAACAGCATCAGGGCTGCTGTATACTGAGGAAATTGTCTAGTCCTGAAATCCTTGTCTGGTCAGGAACTGCTCCCCACAAAGAGACTTACTAAAAGACAACAGATCAGGTCTTGTGAGTTGTTGTGCTTTTTCAAATGGTCTGTAGCCAAAACTATCCTGGGTGCTATGTTAGTACTATCTGGGTTTAAGTAATACAATAACTAAAGTGTGAGGGGTAAATTATTCTGCAAATCAGGTAGCCTTCCTGCATTTGGGTATTAATTGGCTATAAAGCTACTATTTTGCTTAGACTATATGAAATAGTATAGTTCTGATCACTGCAAGCTCTGTGTGAAGTATTTGGTCTGGAAAACTGCGGGTGCTTTGATGTTAACAAATGAAAAGCCAATTGCATTGTAAAGCAGAACTTTCCAGGTGTAAAAGCTTTAAGTGTATTCCATAGATTCCTACAGGAGGTGGCCATTTGCTTCAAATTGGACTCACTGAAAAGTAGAAAACCTAGTGAATGTCTCCTTATCAATTAAGGAATTTCTAAACATTGTCTTGCATGGACTCTTGAATTTAGCAAAGTGGTGAACACTTCTCACTCCTGTTTTAGAAGTAAAACTTTTTGGTAAGAACACAGTAAATACTCAATTGTCCAAAGTTTTCATTAAAATGACTGTTTATTCCTTTGTTTCTGGAAGTACTTAGCTAAGTGAAGCAAGAGTTTTACAATGTGTAATGCTGCAGTTTAACTATAGTATTGTGAAGATAGTGTTTACAGTGTAAAATGTTACCATGAAAACTGCATAAGAATGTCCTGTAAAATACAGTAGCATGCCTGTTCAGTCACTACTGTCACATCTTTGCAACTATGAAATACAGACTTCTTCACAGGAAGCCGAGATAGTAGTCAAGGTGATACTTAAACTTAGAGCCAACTTTAACAAAACTGAGGAACAGTTTCTGGTAAGAATTTTATCCAGGTAGCACATGCAAATTTAAATTGAATTTTTAACACATAGGGAAGTGTATCTGTTCTCATTTTTTATGGTATAATGTAGTGCCACTGAACTATAAAGGCCTCTCTGACATTTTTGGTTTTTTTACTGTGATAGGGACCAAATGCTAGCAATCTGAGGGCCTAATGTATGGTAACCTGGATGTTCCAGTTTCTTTTCCAGCTCAGTTAGTGCACTCAGCAGCAAAGCCATAAATGGAGCCTGACTCAACACCTTGACAAGTAACCCCATGAAATTAGGGGTACAAGTGACTGGGAAGCTGCCTCAGCTATTGTTAGCACTGAATTCACTTTAAAAACAATAGGGAAATACCATCTAAGCTTGAAGCAATATGTGTTTTTTAAAGTTTTTAAACAGTATTTGTTTTTAATGCTTCTGTATTGTCTATTTTAATAGAGTAGTGTCAACTTGTACATGTGAATAAAATCAGTGACACAAAGTGCCTGGACTGCTTGTACTGCGCTTTTTGGGATCTCACATTATTTTTTTTTCCCTTACAAGGTACTTTAGACCCTGCATGCAAACTGTGGCTTTTGCTTGTCCCAGATATTCTCTCCTGGAATGTAAGTGACAGGCTCCTGTAATGACTAAGGTTGGCTATGAAGTTACATTACGGTTACCATTTCAGCCTCTTATGTTCCTCCTGTAACTCTCCCAGAGATTCTTAACATCCTTTCCCAACCTGAATCACTGTTTTTCCCTTACTAGATAAGAAAAAAACCCAGCTGTACTAGCTATCTTAAATGCTATGTCTTTGAGAATATAAATGTAAAGCTTTGGAGGAAAAATACAGCTTCCTGTTTTCTCTCTCTTATCCTATGAACAGGTATACTCATGCCAACAGGAAAAATTAAGCTTTTAAAAGCTGGCTACACTGAAGTTCTCTATGCCATGGGTTCTTCAGTAAATGAATGAGACTATTTTTACTGAGGATTTACAATGTATTTCTAGAGATTTTTATAGTGTCAATTCTTCTAGCATATAAAAATGAGGTGTACAGACTAATCAGGCTTTTCAATGGCATTGGCTTTTTATAGGTCTTAAGGGAACTCATGAGCCATACTGCAATACCTATTTGAATACAAAGAAAGGATAAGATGAGGCAACTGTGAATCCTATGTGAATTGCCCAACAGTCATGTTATTGACTTCACTTAACAGACAAAGCTTGTACAAGTACACAGGATTTGCTGGAAGAAAATCAAGGAAGATTCTTTATTTGGTGCTAGATACAAGCATTAAATGAAATAGTGTAGGCCAACAGACTCATCAAAAGCCAAGACACAGGTTTTAATAAGACATTTAAATCTCTTAATGGGCTGAGCACCTAAAGCTCCACATCCAATGAAACCTCAGATACAGGTACCTGGTGGTATTTCATGTGAAACTCCCACCCATCTTTCTTTGTAAGAATTTTACCCTGAAAACATATGTAGCCTATTTATGACTTACTGTTCAGGTGAGCTAGGTGTCAACTATAATGCTAAAGCTTGAAATATATTCCAGGGCTGATATTGGCATGATGTTTATTTTTAGAAATAAAAGACTCTCAGAGGAGCAATAGTAAACAATAGAGTTTGCACTGCTGAGAGCTATTGCTTCCAACAGTATTTCTCTAAGGAATTGCAATTTTAGAAAATTTCTTTTTAGAATGTCAGCAAGATATGCAGCATAAAAGGCTGACATACTACAAAACATGCACACTAACTAGGTTAATGTGTATACTTTGAGAGTATACATTAAAAATGGTAAAAACATATCTAAACTCATTATAATGACACTAGTCTTTCCTTCCAGGGAGGAAGGGGACAGCTTTAAGACAATTACTGAAAGAATAAAACTGCTTTTTAAACCAGAGACACTTGACCAAAATGATCCTAAGAACCAAGTATAAAAGAGGCTTTGTATGTAAAAGGGACAGAAAGAAGTAGAAGAAAATCCCTGTGAAACCCCTGAAATTTCTATTTATAAG
>NW_005054348.1:3941927-3958862 GCF_000277835.1 Geospiza fortis | reverse complement strand
CCAATAGCCCTTCCACCACTCTAACAGTGACAGGAGAACAGCCTCCAGCTCTGCTTGTGCTGTGTCTGCTTGTGCTGTGTCAGCTTTAGTCAGTGTGCCAAGAAACCTGATTGGGTTGTGGGATGGTGTGTGGTGGCATAGACCACCCAGTACCTCATCTTTTCCCAGTGTTCCAGAACTGTTTGGGGTTTTGGAACCAACACCCTCCTCAGCTCTAGTGGACAACACATCCCAGTTAATATTGGCTATTTGAACTTGTGGAGGAGACAGCTCCATCCAACTTCCTGCTCCAGAGGACTTGCTTTTGGTAAGTATTTGCAGTTCTGAAAGCCAAACTGAACTGAGCAAGGATTAAGACAGGTAAGCTTCTCGGAAGTTCTCTGATGTTCCTGAAAATACAGTTATACTGCTTCAAAAAATACTTCACACTCTTACCAGGAAGAGAATACCATCAGGAATAATTATCAGCTCTGTAACAAATCCAATCCTAAATACAACAATCAGAGGAGTGACACAACATGAAAGTTTTTGGACCCAACAGCCTTTTTAAACCTAAACCCAGGCTTTTCAAGTACAAAGCATGCTTAATTCCATTTAATTCAGAAACAACTCAAGGTGCATACTTTTCAGATAAGCATCTATTTGAACCCAAAATGTCAGGACAAAGGGAATAAACAGAACTCTAATTTCATGAAAGATGGTATAGCTCAGTGTAGCATTCTTGCTCTGCTCTTGTGCTTTAACTTGCCTTTTCCAACTTTACTATCAGGATACAGAAGCATGGGTCATAACCACACGTTAAGAATTGATCCTGTCAACAGCTTGTTAGAATGTGGCAAACTGAGTAGGAAAAAATAAACCAACAACCTCTCACTGACAGCTGCCAGTGGTTTTATAATTCAGGTTGTAAATACAAACTATTGTGCAACAAACAAACGTGACAAAGCCTACCTCCGTTAAATTTGTTTATATGATAAAAAAATAAAATATTAAACTGCTTATAGTGCAACACTCTAATAGCATACATAAGTATACCATGCTTTGTAAATTTACTGTTACATTATTTACAGTACATTGCAATGCTTCAAACTAGAGGTGAAAGAACAAAAACAGGTAATGGAAAACATTTACATACAGGTATGAGCCTTACTATTGTCCACCAAACTATCCAGTTCACTTTGCAGACTTGTGTGTTGTGCACATTCCTGCCCCCTACCACAGGACACCTTTCTGTCAGTGGTCTGCTCTGTCTGTAGATAGTGGAAAGATGTTTTTTAAAAACTGCATAGCCTTCAAGCTTTTCTGTTTCTTCAAACACCGTTTGCAAGGACAGCTATAAAATACATAAGAACTCTATTAATTACCCATATCTGATCAATCTGAAAACTGAGCTCTTGAAGTAAGATCAATAAATTTTAATTTCTGTAGGGCCATACCAAAGCTTTAAAGCCCTTTTCTAGCAGTCTCTTAGAAGAATGGAATTGTATAAGAGGAAAGCAGTTCAAGGATACATTATTTAAAATTCTGGGCTTTAATTGGGAGCTAAGCTCCCAGGGCAGAAGAAAAAAACATCAGAATGTAGAATTATGCGCTGCCTTATTTAATGTTCCATAAAGCTTCTGCTGTGTGCACTGCTCAAGCTGATGAATGAATACAGTAAAAGTGATGCAGGAACTATGTCTACAGTGCTTATTTGATATCACTGTCCTTGTACTAGAAAAATAATGATTAATTATAGCAGAATAATTAACTACACAGGGAGAAAGGACTGTCCTAAGAGCCACTGGATACTTCAAGGAGTTATGTAAAATCCAGTGACCATTGAGAAGTGTCTTAAGGACAACTGTCTTCTAAACATAAGCAAGACTAACCACAGAACTGTTCTCAGGAGTTTGTGACTTATGTCTCTTCTCCTACAACTGCTAAAGGGAAAACTTCTTTCCTCACTTTCTCTGAACAACATCTTTGGAAGAACTTTAGAACACTGCACACCTGTTTCCTAGGCTGCAACAGCCCCAGCAGAACTACTTTAGATGACAACACTGCTTAATCAGGAAATAACTACTATTCTCTTTTTTACATTTCTGCTTATAGCAGACAGGAATCAGAATAACTTTAGGCTGATTTTAGGTAGGGGCACAAAAGTCAGTGGAAGTTTGAAATTTAGTGTTATCTTTAATTTTTGAGTCTCAGTGTTTAAGCCTCATTTTCAGAAAAGATTTTATAATACCTTAGGACAAGATACTGTACCATACATCTTGTGAATGCTTACTTGTTTGTTCCCAATGCAAGAGAACTGAATCACTTTCTCTACAGTGCATTAGGCAGCTATTAGCCCTATAATGCATTTCAGGAATAAAGAATTTTAAAATGTTTTCCCCAGCATTACTCCGATTAAGCTAAGATTTAGAAATACTTCAGTAAGAGCTCTAGTCTTCCCAGCAGATGAAAGAAGAAAAACCAAAGATTCAAAACACCAATCCATTCCACTGTGCATTATTTCAATAGATTCTCTGTAACTTACAGGCTAACTGTGAAAAAGACTAGCACATTTATGAAATATGCTAATTTGCCCACCAACCCAAGATTTCTGTAGCCTTACCTTCTGTATCTAAAGTAAGAATTTGGGATTTTGTGTTTTGTTTCTCTAACACCCACATTCTTGAGCACTTTGTGCTTGTGCTCTGCGTGGTGATCTCAGCTGTCTCAAGGCAGCATCTCCATACTGAATACCTGAGCCCATTCTTTCTGGATCCAATTCTCCTGATGAGAAACAAAATGGTCACAAGAATATAGATTATGTGCAAATAATACATTCTAAACTAACCATTAACATTAAAAAAAAGCATAATTATATTCTGATCTATTTATGGAGAGATTATCTCAATTCTATCTGCTTTTAGGCAATTTCAAATCTGAATCATTTTCTCCTCTAATTTAACGATATGCCGTTGATCATGATGACAAAGCAATCTCAGAGTTAGGCTGCAAACAAGAAATGCATTTGCACTACCTTGAGCAAAAGAAAGGTCTAAAATGTTTTCTGTGAATACAGTTAAAAACTTCCTGCTTTCAGTGGCTCATAGGCAAAGAAAATAGTACCGTAGATACCAAGCCAAACAAAAATGGATCAATCTGATGGAAGGATTCCAAAAAGAACTGCTCCTCGGGGAAAATGATCAACCTTTCCAGTTTCTGGTATCCACTTCTACCTACTTCATACCCTCTGTCTTCAGAACTGTTCTTATGGCTGTATGGTGGTCTGGCCAAGAGAGACCTCCATGAGATCCTTATAGTCTCCATTTTTGCATGATTTGATAGATGTGTGCTGGCACAAAAAAACCAGGAGCAGTTCATAGAAAATAAGACTTAATTCTGTGGTGGTAGTGCCTCTTTAAAGCAGTCATCAAACTACAGTATTGTGAAAAACTAGCTATACTTTCTTTTTTCACTTGGGTTTTGGATTTGTTTAGGTTCTTTTTGTTTGTTTGTTTAAAATGAAAGCTGCTGTTTGGCACACTGATTTGACGCAGTAATCAGAAAATTCCTTTGAACATACAATATCATATTATTTTAATCTAAAAATTTATGTTTGGCATTAGAAACGTGTAATTAGAATCCAAGACAGACTTTTTGATATGGCCAACACTTAAAACTTTAAAGATAACAAGCAGCTAGAAAAAAGAAAAACTGGAATGCAAATTAGCTGTAATGATATCTAGCATACAGGAGCCTGTCTCCAGCAGAAACCTGCCCACTTGTGTTGAGAAGCTTCTGGTATATTTCTAGATCTGCAAAAGCAAAAATGATTTCAACTGAGAGGCAGAGAGGTCACTTAGAGAAACAGTTGCTAGGAAACGTCCCTGAATTTTTTAGTATTACTGTTCATACTCTCTTGACTGTATTTCCTGTTACATATGAGAAGCAGAACTTAAGTTATGACTGTCCTGATGTTAGGTTTTTATTCTGGACTACAAAAACTGTCTAATGTCAGGCTTGGTATTTGTAGGGATGCAGCAACCCACAGAACACCAAACCAACACTCAGACCTGACTTAATATAAAGAGGTCTAACCTACACTCAGACCTGATTTTAAGGGAAACATCACCCACAATTCACACCACCACCCCTTTTTGGATATACACATCTCACTTAGACATCCATTCCTATTAAAGCATATGAGAAGCAGCTAGAAAACAAGTAGGTTATTTTACCAAAATGAAATTTTGGGTTTTTTGGTTTAATTCTATTAGAGGACTTTGAATGATGATATTTCCATGTGCACTTTTATTCATTTTAAGATAAAATAAAAGATTTTATAAATAAAAAGCTTAATTTACCTGATTCAATTTTATTGAGTATTTTCCTTGCACACTGTACAAAGGCCTCTTCAACATTTTCCCCCGTTAGAGCACTTGTTTCCAAGAACATCAGCTCTGCATTTGACACCAAAAAAGAATCCTCAAAACAAGTCTGGAATAGCAGGTATAGTAATTCAAAGCATGAAAGCCAGGAGCAATAAAAATATTTTTACAGAGATCTACAGTCAAAAAGCATGGTCCAGAAAACTAACTTTTGATGGCAAAACCACAAAAAACATCCTCTAAAATTTCAGGCACCCTAGAAAGCTGGAATCCTAAGATAACCTGGGCTGTGCATGCAAAACTGCACTTGAAACCAAACTTCATACAGTTTCCCATAAATGGAGGTTATATGCAAAAGCATAGCCATTAACCAGAGTTGGTAGAAAAGACTTTGATTGATAAAAGCAAAACCAGATTTTGCTGATGGGAGGACTGCAGCACAGAAGCTCAGACAAGACCGGCTTTAGCTGACACAGAATATTGTCCTCAGACTAAAAATTCTGAATACTACATGTCTGGATCCATGCCCTGCACTGAACTCAGTTTTCAAGGAATAAAACTCACTGCTTCAAACAGCAGCACAGCCCATACAACTTTGTTATCTACAGAGTCTTTAAGATGCTGAAAAATGGGAATTCATGTCCTTCATTTTCTCCTCAGCTATTTGGAGGCAAGGCACTACCTGAAGTTGTATTACATTTCCTACAGAATTTTTCTCCACATAGAGGGTATTATTAAAGGAGCAGCTGTGAGTGAAGAACCACTGCTAATGAGACTTAAGTAGTACATGTAGTTTTCACTGCAGGCACTGCCTCTCTGGGCCTCAGGTACTGACAGAACTCTTTTCTGTAGACAGGGTACAAAGTACAGCCTAACTGCACAAAAATGTAAATGATCTGAAGGATTATGCATCTTTGAATGCTACATGAAGGTTCTGTACTTACCATTTTCCTGTGCAAACCGGGATGCTTCTAAAAAAGTGACCTCACGATCTGCATCAAGATCCTTTTTGTTTCCACACAGTATTATCACAATATTTTGACTTGCTAACATTCTTGCGTCCGTCAACCAATTAGTAAGTGCATTGTAGGTTTCCCGGCTGTGCAGGAAATTAAACCCTTTATTAGGACACACTCACTTCTCATGAACAGATCACCGAACCAAAACTCAGACAACAAATCTGTGTTTGTGGCAAACAAATTGCTGGTAGTCAGGCAAGGCACCTACACGTCTCAATATACCAGTGATGAACTGGGAAAAACATCAAATTCCTTCATGAAACTATTTTAAAGCTTGAGTTTTTAAAAATCAAAATAAACTAATCACAATATATTAACACACAATTATAAAATAATCACAATTATAAACACACAATTATAAATTGTAAAAATGTGTTAATGTGAAAAGCTAAAATTTTAAGCTCTTATCTAGTTTTAACCTTTTGCGCATGACATTTTGGGATAACAGAACGAGATATTGTTCCACTTGGAATTCAACTGATACTTAAATTACCAGTGGGATTGTAAGAATTTATGAGGCTTGTGCAGATGTGCTTGCCTGAACTTTCACACTGGTGTCAGGACCTACACTGCAGGCAGCCACCCTGCACACACCACTTGCCATTGTAGCAATGGTCAGGGAGAAAGCTTTCAAGCAGTAAGCCTGACAGATGACTTCAGCTGCCCTTAAGCACAGAACACAGATTTCAAAGCCTGCTGAGAGAACCCTTCACTCACAGAACAACAAGCAACAACCTAGTGAACCACCATAAACCAACCCAAAACTCATCTGACAAATATCAGTCAACGGTGGCAGGAAGAACATAAACTAGTGTAATGGTGAGGAGTTTTATTGGCTGCCTATAATATTAAAACATTGAAAGATGCAGAGATGAACAGAATTTTGGCCTGCAGTTAAAGAATGTGTAGGCAGAGCTAGATTCTCCAGAGGATGACCTTCTATCCCAGCACACTCATCAGCAGTTTCCACAAGAAAGGGTGCACCACCTTGGTTAAGGGTGGCTGAAGTCTGCTCTTGTTTCTGTGGCAAGGCTTGCTGAGCCAGTGGCTGCACATGGTCCACCATTATTAGATCAGTGACTGGGGGACCAATCCCCACAAATTTGTGTAAGCCTTTAGGATTGTTCACATCTGACATTCACGGTATCTCATGTAGCAAGTTCCAAAGCTCAAAGATGCACTGAAACAGAAGTACTTATACTTTCTTTCTTTTCTTCCTGCCCAATCTTGTTTAGAGCATTAGGTACTTGGGGGGGAACCACTGTGCATTAATTGGATCTGGTAGTCTATGAACAAAGGAGATGCTGGCTTTCTTACCTGGTTATATCATAGACAAGCAAAGCACCTGCAGCCCCTCTGTAGTAACTCCTTGTTACAGACCTGAAATAGAATCACAAATACACACTTCTGTGGTGTCTTCACTGGTTAAAATCTGGGTTAATATAACATAATCTGTATTATGAAACAGAATTCTTATTTACATATTTAAAACAAAACATGTTTTTGGACAATGTTATCAGCTGTGCAGCAGCAGACTAATTACAACCAGGATTTTGATGAAGCACTTTGGTTAAATATAGCTGTATGAGGATTCTCAGAGTCCATTATGATCCATGTGGCGCTGAAGGTATACAAATCATCATAATACATGACCAGATACAGAACTGGAGGCTGATATCTGGCCAACACACTGAAGAGACCTCGTTAATGAAGACTATATATCACAGCCCAGCTTCATTTAGTCAGAACTATATCCAAAGGACTTGTCTGATTGAAGACATTTACCTGGATTGCTGCCCAAAACTCAGACTTCTACCATCATTCTCACCTTTGTTAATCAACCCCTCTCCCAAAACAAAGAGACTTCAGACACACACTCCATCCTCCCAAAATATATTTAAAAAATTGATGTCCTATTTGATGGTGAATGTACCCAGGAATCCATTAGATTTTTACTGAGTTTTATGCATGCCTCAGATGTAGAACACTTAAAATACAGCATTAAAAGTGCACTGATTGTTATAAGCTGACAAACTGATTGTTTTTTCTCTAAGAAACTTAAGATATCTCAGTCTTTCTAGAAATGTATTCACCCCAATGAATATGACTGATATTTTTCTTCTTTAATAAAACTGTGTATAATTATACTGTGCAATTGCTTTCATGCAGATTTTGAACAGCTTACAGCTTCCCGACATTTACTTACTCCAACCAATAGAAGGTCTCCTAAACACAGAGTTAAGTGCATACTCTTAGTTACAATAGTTAATTATGAATTTGGCTGGTGAGCAAGATTTTAGGCACCTATTCCACTCATATACCTTAACAGAAAATACCCAATGGAAGACAGGGCAGAAACTCAGACCCTGCAAGGCAGCATGGCTCTACCAAAATCCATGGATCTGTGTCACTGTGTCCAGGTTGGAAGGTGAATATGAAAGCAGACAAACAATTCCACTGACCAAAAAGCTTTGCCTGCTTACAAGCAGAGATAAATAATATCCACCACTCACAGCAGCAATTGTAATAACACTTAATAAAATGGCTGAAAGTCATACCTGAGCCGCTCTTGTCCTGCTGTATCCCATATCTGCAATTTGACATATTTACCACCAACATTTATGATCTTTGAACCGAATTCCACTCCTATAGTATGATTTGAGTCATCTTTGACTATGAAAAAAGAAAGAAAACAAAACTTTTTTGAAGAATATTTAGAGTGAGTAGTTTTTACAAAAACCAATTTAGATATTATCAAAAACTCCTCAGTGTTCAAATTACAAACTTCCTGAGCCATCAAATTCAGTGCAGCTCATAAGCTCACTGCCACCACACAGAAATGAATGTTCTTACAATTTTTGACCATTTAGTCAATTCAAACTTAGTAGTAAAAAGGCCTGCTTTAAAAAGTTTACAGTTCACTTTAATAGGTAGTAAGATACCTTTTGTACACTTTTTTCCAACTGTGTTTTGTAATACTTTGATGCCATTTAAAATTAAAATTAATGAGAATGCACACAGTCTTGACCATGAATATGCAAGAGCCAATTCTTCTTTAATGCACAAAGTACTTGCTTTATGTATGCTCTTGATATCACAGAATCTCAGCAATTTACAACTGCTCTTACTAGCAGCAAGGGCTTGTTTCAAGTCTACTCAGAATCAAGCCATGTTCCTTAGTACTTACACATCATTATCCTTAAATATTCCTCAAGAGATAAGGTGAATTACTGTTTGGTTGAAAAAGACAACAGTCACCGTAGATTTACAAAGGTTTCTAAAGGCATATTATTTTTGTTTCATCTTGATACCAAATGTACAATCCAACAGAATTTTTTCTTTTATGTTCATCTCTGAATAACATTCACTATTGAATCTCTATCAATATTTATCATAGACCACAGTCCTTAACAAAGAAAACAGAGTTATTATTTATCTCAAAAGATGCTACAGGCTTTCTAAACCTACTTAAGCAATTCAGCTTTTCTTTCATTATGTTTTCTAGAAGATCCAAGTCTCTTCTATATATCCAGGGAAACTTGCAGCTGCAAATTATACATCTCACAGAAAGTAAGTCTGTATTTTCACCAACATCTTGTTATATTTATTTGAGAATAACAGATTAATGCTCCATATTAGGTTTTAGATTAAAGACAACCAGTGAGCAATAAGGATTTAAAGCACGGTTCTGAACATAATTCTTTACTAAAATCCTCACCTATACAACTAAGAGAATTAGGGGAGCTTCCTTACCAATGACAGGTACTCATGTAGGCAGAGCCTTTACCTCTAGTACAAAGCACTGGAGAATTCTTACTGTCCTTCATATGTACTTACATTTCTTTTCAATAAATTGGTGTAGCAAACAGGATTTTCCAGTTCCAGCATTTCCTATCACCAAGAACTTAAACAGGAAATCTGAAGATTGAAAGAAAAAAAATTGCTAAATTTTAGTATGGACTCACATTTTTGTTACAAGACCAAACCCACAAGCCAGCTATTCTCTTGTAGCTGTTATTTCAAAGAGAAGGGAATAGATGACAAAATTAGCAAAATAGCAATAAATCTAAAGAATTATCCAGTGTCTCCAATAGTGATGTTACACAGCAAGAACTAAGAATTCTTCTTTATGGAGAGGCAAGAAAGACAAAACAAAGCAGAAACAGCTGAATCTGAGTTCAGTTAAAATAGGCTCAACCACAGGTAAATAGTTGGCTTGTATTCCAGGAATGTGTTTTAAGAGCGTGTAAGGTATTAACTATCATCAACACAAACATATAATGATATCATTTCTCAAAATCTAAAACTCCAGAGAGGGGTGGTTGTAGTTGGGTTTGTTTTTGGGTATGGTTTTCTTTTGTTTTTAACTTACCTTAATTTGAAATTATCTATTAACAGTTTAATACTCATACTTTGATTTTAATCCTTGTATAGCTGGGACAACCACAGTATTTCTCTGCAAAATTTAGAGGGAATAAATAATTTTTATTCTGGGATGCCTAGTTTCACATTTCTTCCACATGTTAAATTAATACACATGTATTTCTGTTACCTATTTATGAGCCATTTATGTCAATGTTCATTGGTAATACACATATTCAAGATTTATGGCCCATTTCTATTGTTTCAACAGTTACATAAAAAGCTTTAATGCTACCACCACAAATCTGCTTTCAGTTTTGCTAAAGACTGAAGAAAGCTTCCCTGTCTTACAGCTCTCAAAAATGGTAAACTGATTAGAAAGCTTACAACTGCTTCCCCTAATATACTGCTACCAAGGCAATCTTTACAGCTCATACAAGATTCCCTATTTATTTTTCTACTAGCAGCAGAATTTTTATTGCACTGTTTCTCTAAGAAAGAGAATGCAAGGAAAATGACTTAGTTTGCAATATCAACAAAAATAAAAACATTAATTTTGTTAAGAGTGTTCAAAGCTGTCAAGTGGGCTACATGGGTATTGGCCCAGGGGATGGTGTAATAAAAAGAAAAATTATGCTAAGTAAGTCAAAGAACTGATAAAATCCTCTACCAGGACCTCATTTGTGTACTTAGTTTCAAAAATTGAATTTAAGATGCACACAGATCTATGCGCTCATTCCATTTAATGAAGGAATTACTTGTTATAGTATATCAAACACTCCCTAGCAATGGTAAAAGGAACAAGCAAGTTTCTCAAAGGGTAAGAAGATTCCCACTGTTAAAAAGGCAGGGCTGTGAGTCCTGGAAGTGTCTACTATTCTTCATCTTCATCTGTCTTCTGGATCTTATTAATACTTAAAATCAAATAATATTTTACTAAGGATTTTTGCTTTTTTTACATTTTGTCCCTCTTGTTTCAAATGCTGTAACAGGCTTGGAATAGATTCTGAATTTTACTCTTCTCAGAAGACGGCTGTTTCTTGCTCACAAATATGACCATTTAAATGCTCAAGACTTTCTGTTTCAAAATCCTTTCATTTGTCACGCCCCCACCCAGCTGCTCATACTTTCTGGATTAAAAAAAAAAGTTACAAAATGGATTTTCCTTCAGGTTGCAAAAACTTTGTTAACTCCTCTAAAGAAGGGCCCTTCATGTCATCTCAACTGCAAAACACGCTGAAGCTGAGAAGCCTTCACTCTACCAAGTCTCCACTGTTAGCATGAAATGTATCATAAATAGCCCAATGTGTTAGTTTAAGAAAAAAATCATCTCAAAGAAAGCCAAGTTTCAATTTTTATGGATCAAATATCACTGGTTAGCTGCCTTTTACACCACTTTCTATATTTAAACTACTTTGTGTGTGTGTGTGTAATCTCACTGGTTTTATCACTTTCAGAGTACCTCAAAATGCAAGATATTCTGAGACACAGACATTTAAAATAATCTGTTTCTGATTCTGACATTTTTCCAAACATAAATCTGAAATCCAACTAAAACTGGTTCTACTTTGTATCTGGTGAATGCTGTTTGTCAGATTTCCTCCTTAAAACAATTATAAAATTTATGTTTACCTTCCTTTTTCTCCAACAGAAGCTTCATGTTATTGACAGTACTACAACAGCTACTGCAAACCTAAACCAGGGAAAGACTAAAACCAAAACTCCATTCCCCCACTAATTTGCACTGTAACTGCAAGCACTGGTTGTCAGATGTGGCCTAGGAAGGCGAATTTGTGCAGCCCACAAACCCACAGTGAGCAGCAAATGGAACACACTGCTCCCTTCTGCACAGAGAGGCTGCAGGCCACCCAGGCCTTGGGACAGCCATGTCACTGCCAGACACTGATCTGGAGGAGCATCAGAACAGCAGTGTATTTTCCCCTGAGGTGTTTTAAGTTGAGCTGCTTTATATTTTGCTCTGAAAGCAACAGTGCTATATGGGGATTTTATATTAATGCCTTTAAATTGATATTATCTTTTAGCAGCACTTCATAATAGACTCCTAATTTCTATGCAGATTCTACTGTGCCAGACAAATTTAAAAGAGACTCTCCTACAAATAAATTGCTTAGATGCCAGTTCAATGCCTGCTTACTTTTTAGTAGACAAAAAATAAATTTCTATCTGACAAAATAGCAAATGGGCTTTTTAAGATGAAACTTGAAACTAGTCACAATTAACTTTTTCCACAGGATGAAGATAAGAGAAATGTGTTTTATTCCACCAAACTAAGAGAAATGTGTTTTAGTCCACTTCATAAAATGAAAATATCAGCCTTCTAACAAAAATTTTAAAAACTTTCTCCACCAAAGGCAGCAATGTTTCCAAACACATGTAGACTTTAAGACACTGTTACCTTCACAAATACAACCATGCTTCTATCCTTTTAAACTCATGTAAATTATTCAAACTAACAAAAAGCTTTTAGACTTATGTTATCAGTTTATCCATGAGCACTGGATAACATGGTTCAAGAAATATGGAATACTCTGCACATTCAATCAACTGCAAAGAAGGACAAGAAAAAGGCTTTGCCAATACTAAATGTTAAAAATACCAAGATTTAACAAACTTTAAAGTTCACAGCCCAGCCTATTAACAAATAAGGTAATACCAGGAAAGAACAGGGAGAACATTTTTCATCTTGTTATTCTGCAACTTCTTTCTTATAATGTCATTCTGTATGACAAGCAGTACCACATCAACTACATTTTTATTACTTATTTTAGCACATGATTTAGGATATGAAATGTTTTCCCTTTAAGCTGTACAGATGTATATAAAATTTAGCACAGTTTGGAAGCACAGAAATCAAATGAGATTGGGTAGACGGCTTCTTTTAGACCATCACTGCGGACTCAAACTTTATATATTCATTCTTGGCAATTTCAGCAAATGCAACTCACATTCTAGTGTTTGCACTACTTCTTAATTGCTCTAGTTTTCCTTTTTGGTGTCCTCTTCCCAGAGGAGGTAGTTCACTTCATTTAACAGCTTTTTTTATCTCCTTTTTTTTCCCCTATTGACAAAGCAGCTCAGAGCTCCAGCATTCCAGTCAGCTGCCAATGCTGTCACCCTAGAGAAACTTTTCCCTAGAGAAACTTTTCTTTTGAATTCTGTTGTTCCTCCTTCATAGAAAAGCTGAAAAGCAACATCATTCAGATGTTACAAATGCTTGCTGCCATGCTGGCTACTGAGAAGGTCTAGAAAAGTTAAAGCACTTTGCCTTCAAATAAGATCATCTTTATACAGAAGGGATTTAGGATCAAAACTGAACTCTGTGCTAAAGGGAAGAAAGGTTACAAAACATGCACTACAGAAATCATAAGGAGATGAAACACAGCATAGCATGGCTGTTTAAGGAAATAAAGCATTATAAAGAATCAGCTTACTCCCCTCTGAGAGCTACATGCATCACCTGATCCCAAACAGGATAGGGTGCAGGAAACAAAACATTTTCTAGCACAGGCAAAAAGGAATAAAATTGCGGCTTCACCCTAAAGACGCACCAGCAGCACAAGCTGTTAAACTACATAAATGACATAATATCTTTTGTGCTTGTTTTTTTCTTTTGGAGGTGGTGGTGCAGTGTGAGCTGAGGGGAAAGGAGAAGAGAGACAATTGTGGGCTTTGACTGAAGCACCAGCAAAAACAGATGGTTGGTGTGGCAACCACCCCCAGACATCCAACCTCCTCCTTTGACGGAAGTCTGCTCCAGCAGAAGAAAAGTCAAACTGCTTCTGAGATACTGTAGCTTAGTCATCAACACACAATGAGAATTAAATTGTTTCCTTCACACTGCTAATACAGTAGGGTAGGGGGGAGTCCAATATTATATCCCCAATCTGAGTTTGAAATCCTCCCAACTCCTTGCTATAGAGTAGAATTTATATTCACTCATGCTGACCCTTTGGAAACTCTCCCATTCATGGCATAGGGCAGGAGGAAAGAGTGCTCTGAAGCATTCCTACTGGCACATGCTGTCTCTAAATGAAAAGAGGAGCTATTCCCACTGCTTACTCCTTTCTCTAGCAGAAAGTTAACAAGATAAACAGGTAGATCAACCTGGCTCTATTCCAATCTGCAAAAAGAATGCTTCAGAGAGGGAAGTTCTGCTTCCTTACAAGTGAAAGAGCTATGCTCTCTAAGGAGTAAAACCAGGGTGATAAATGCAAATACCATCAGGTAAATGGTGAAGGACAGGATGTCGAGAAAAAGACAAATCAAATTGTCCAGACCAAACAGAATTATTTTCAAATGGATGGAAAGACTATACACTCTCTACCAATGACAGAGACTGGTAAACTTATGTGACCAGACTGGGATTTGTAGATGCTGATGGAAAAAACACAAGGAACTAAGGAGTGAAGAGATCTGACTTGAATCTTACACATTGCATTTATTCAATGCTAGTACAACTTCCATTCTTCTACCATTTAAAATCCAAAGGTCGCTTTGCATCTATTTATTAAGAATAAGTGACTTTCTGTCAGGCTGTCTTTACCACAAAAACATATATATTTTGCACTGGGAAGCGAGCTAAAACATGCATGTGTTGTTATATGGCAATTATCTACAGAAAGGCCATTACATCTCAGAAAACTTGAGTTAAAAGAGTTTTCCTATGAATAAGAGATCTGCTTCCAATGTTAAACGTCAAACTTCTAAAAGAATGACCCTTTTCTCCCAAAAGCAGCAGGAAAATGTTCTTTCCAAACCCAATCTCAAAATTCATGGAGTTATCTCGTATTCATGTTTGGTTTGGTTTTGGCACTTTGTATCGGAATAAATTGAATACATAAGAATTGAATAGATACTGAACATATAAATAATTGAGCAGATAAGAAAGCTAAGAACAGAAGATACACAACTGATGTAATAGATCTGCAGGAGTGAAAATACGAATTGTAAGCAAAATTTAGTGTCAAGACTGAGAAGCTGCAGAACTTTGTTTGAAAAGAAGGAAGAGACAAGAATCTAAATAATTGACAGAATGAGTTGTGAAAAGTGAGTGAACAGAAAACCTTCAAAGAAGACAGAATTTGACATGGAGGAAGAAACTGAGGGAGGAAAAATCCCAGGAGACATGAAATTAACAGTGGCTGCTAGTGGAAAGACTCCTTATTCCCTACAGATTAAGAAAAATATTGAAAAAAATAACCCCCCTTTCAACAGAAAGAGAAGTTGAAACCTCACAGCAAAATTAAAGTCCTATAAAAGACAGACAGCAAAACGTTACTGGGAAGAAAAACACCAACCCAACCACCAACCAGTTTCCTGAGCCTATCTGTATGGGATAAAAAGCTTGAGGTTACATAATTAAAATGGTAATAATTCAGGTGACAAGAAAAATCTAATTCATGACTAAGGATTTACAAGCTACAGGGATTCCAGGAGGGGGATACAGTGACCCCTAGTCTCAGTCACCAGGAGGAAACTGACCTAATACTTCTCCCATCCTCCATGGCCATTGGAACAGCTGGTCAGCAACAAACCACTCTTTGTTAGGACAGTAAGCACATGAAATCCACAGAGATCATCAAGCACAGAAGATCCATAATCTAATCACATGGTACTGCTAACTTTGATTTGTCAACGGGGCTGCTACATATGTGGACAGGACACTGCAAAATTAGTTACTGACTACTGTTATGGTCAGAGATTGTAGAGCCATTAGTTAAACTTTATGCCATAACTTAGCTTTTCTTCTTCTGTGTTCTCTAGAGCCTGACGCTCTCAAGCCTTCTAGCTCTGAATTTTTTGTAGCCTGTGAGTACACAGGACAAACACAGAAACTCCAAAAGGTAATATATCAAACAAGAATTAAACAAATAACAGGAACAAAGCTTCATTTCAAGGGCTTGTTTTCTCAGATACCAAAATAATACGAAACAGCTCCAGTGGTTTACTATCCCTATTCTGCATCACTGGAACAAAGCAAAAAATGTTTCAATGTTCTGGTTTAAGATACCAATCATCTATTTGGCTTACCTAGTATAATTACAGCATGAAAGGAGGAGCACCACTGAAATGCTGTCATCTCTGGTTTTCTACCAACTCTTTTGCTCAGAGACCACCATAAGCATGGCCAAAGTGTTCTAGATCCCAGGAGTACAGAGCATGAAGAACTTGTTTAAACTCAAATCTAGGTGGGCAAAGCACAGCCCTCTGGTTGCTACATGTAACTTTTACGTGTTTCTAGAACAGCTGGACAAAAGAAGCAGGGTTTGAGTACCCTAATGTTGGCACTCCAAGGGCCGCCCCACACTCTTGCCTCTTTCTACCCCTTAGTTCTGCACATTTGCTGTACACCAAAGCACTGACCAGTAGGACAGAACATCAAGCACTGATGACTACAGTATTGAAAATAAAATGACAATCAGGTCACTTGGCCTACTCCTGATGGACACCCCAACCTCCAAAACAGTTTCCAGAGTTGTTGTGTCCAATTTTGCTTTGATTATTCAATTATTCCCTATTCAATTCTGATCCTACTCTCATGGACTAGGAATATGAAACTACCACATGGCTTTAGAAAATATTTATATGTACAACAGCATCTTTATACTGGAAAATATCAAAGAACTGTATGTTATGGAAAGAGTAGAAATCTATTTAAAACAGAGATTCAAGTAAAATTATAAAGAAAATAAATTAATACCATTCAGTTGCCTCTCATCTCCTCCACCTAGCCAGCAACACCAGCTCTGCTTGCTTCTTTGACTCCCCACTTTTCTTTGATGCTTCCCAGCGGCGCACTGGACACACCCTGTCAGTGCCTGCTCTCCGACTTACTCCATCGGATGTTTTCCTACCAGTAGCAGTCAGACACCCATTCCAACACAGGGACATACGACCATACCCACTCATCTTTTTCCCCCCAACCCACTCTCACAATCAACTCTTTCTGACGCCTGCACGTCTAAGACAACAGGACCGAATCCTTCACTGACGGCAGAAGCACCCCCGTCTCCAAGGAAAGGCAGGGGCAGCTTTTCCCAGCGAACAAGCACTGCAAGTTTCCTGCTGGACTCCCCGCGCCGCAACAAGCAGCGCCCAAGCCGCTCCCTGCAGGATAACTCGGAGCGCTCCTGCCGGGCCGGCCACGGGCGGGGCCGGCGCTGGGGGGC
>NW_005054348.1:3926210-3941541 GCF_000277835.1 Geospiza fortis | reverse complement strand
GCGGCGCCGGGGGGATGGCGGCGTCGGGAATGCGCTCCCTCGGCGCCGGGGGGATGGCGGCCCCAACGCCGGCTCCTTACCCGTGCGCAGCACCGACTCACACACGTAGGCGCTGCTCCCGCCGTTCTCCAGTTTTTATTCCAGTTGGCGCCAAGCAGGGAGCCGGGCCGTGGCCCGCGAGAGGCTGGCTCCCCGGTCACCGAAACGTTACACTATTTATACATTTTAACAAACAAAGGCGCCGGCGTTCCTTGGTTACAAGTTACATAGCTTTTTTTAAAATTAGCTCTGAAACCCCTATTTGCTCGTCATTCCTCTCCTTTCTCACGGTAATTATTCCTCAGGAGCAGTTCTGCTCTCCTTCCGAGCCTGGGGTCGGTGTTGGGTAGGTGGTCAGTGAGTCGGTGATCGTGATCTCCCACTGCCGGAATTGCCTTTCCCCCAGGCGCTGCTCAGTCCTGACTTCACTCCTGGCGGCTGTCATGTAGACATTCATCCTGGGATTGTCTTCCCTTTTCCTCGTAACAAAAGATTGGCCGAGCATACAATGTTCACAATGCAATTGCTTAATTGTAACTGCGCATTAGCTACTGATAACAGCAACAAAAAGTTGCAAAGTTTGGTTCAAATCTTCAGGGGCTAGACACCAGCGGTGCCTGGCCTGTACTACTCTTTGCTGGCTGTCTTTACTCCCCTGCCAGCCCTGGTTAGTCTGGCAGCAAAGGGCAACACAGCTCCCACCACAACAGCCTTTCCATCTATGCCATTCCTAAATAATACTTCCTGTGTATCCTCCACATTTTCCTTTCTTCCAGTCCTTAAAGAAAATCCACTTCTCTTATTTCCTCTTCTGTTATTTCTGGCTATTTTTATCTTCTTGCTCACAGCTTCCTATCCTTTCCACTTCTCCTTCATCTCCCAAGCTGTAGGAAAAACTGCCTCTGCCTATCCCAACCACCTCCTTGCCAAGTCCTTAGCTGGTCAGAGGTCAGCTTTGAAGCTCCCGTCTCTAATCAGTGGAACAACATGTGCTGAGCCAGCACCAAGAGCCCCTCAGAGGATCTGCTGATTGTTCTTCTTGTTGTGGGTACATACAGACAAAGAAACTTGCCACATTTTTCGAAGAACCAACTCCTTAATGAGTTCATACTGTTAACAGTAATTGGAGGTTGTATAAACAGGTCCCCAAAATCAGCACAGCCCTGATGTACAGAAGATATTGAGGCCTAAGGTGTCACATGTGAACGTTTCTCTGGGGCATTTGCTCTCCAAAATGCCGTGGAAAGCTGAAGAGCCTTTACATGAGCTGCACAGACCTCAGTATGTCACAGATGTGAGCTTTGTGTCTGAAAGCCGTCCCCCAAAATGGTACATTCTGAGGCTCAGGTTGGGCTTTAAAGAAGTTTGGTCTAACATCACCAAGTCCCTGATGTTGGTTATTTTTACTCAACCCCCCCATGTCCCCACCCCCAGAAAACAAACCAAATGAATCAAAAAATGCCCCACCAAACCCAAAAAACAAACAATGTCTTAACCAAAAAATCCCCAAAGATACTGAAGTAAACCAATTTTATTAGATTACCAAAAATATGTCATGTTATATCCATGTTATATGCAAGAACCAGGAGATTTAGACCTCTTGCACTGTATAAACTTTAGGTTAAGGGGTAAATTAGTCTTGTTTTTTCATTCTGTGTATCTTGCAAGGTGACTTTGTTTTATAGAGTTTATATTTGATAAATGTGTCATTGTGTCAACACCACATTCCTTTGCTTCCAATCACTCCTGATAAGTTTACATGCTCCTATCAATAAAATACATCAAAATTGTAAAGGTTTCCATAAAAGCTATTAATTTAATATTGAAGAGGAAATTGGAGGTTGGGAAAATGTTAAAGCAAAGACAGGAGAACATGAGAGATGAATAGGATTTGATGGTTTAGAAATTTTGCCTTGAAGAATAAATTAGAACAAATAGTAAAATTCAGAAATAATAAAGACCGCACTAGGCTATAAAATATATAGCTGATACCTCAGTAATTCGAGAATGTCAGGCCTGTATGTTAATAAAGCCATTCTTTCTGAGTAACAAGCAATAAGTAGCTAGAGTTGGCCTTGTCAGCGTCTATTTTAAGTACAAAGGTGAAAAAGAACCTCCAAAGCCAAATGTTTAATTCACATGATTTCTGTTGATTACATCTGCTAGAAAATTTTGGCTTATGTAAAAAGAGATCTATTATATCAAATTGGATCTGCACATGACGTACTTCCTCAAATTACTTTCTCCACATTTACTGTGCCTAAAACTGGTTGTGGTTGTAAAATTGCTGCTCAGGAGGTCATGTTAAGGTTTTCCTAAAAGTCTAAATCTCATTTTTTGCTAGTTTTTACTGACCAGTGTACCATAATAGGAATGGAAGAGGACCCACAAGATCTCACGGGAGCCAGACTCAAGGTGGGGTATTCTGTGAAGTCTCTGCCAAAATAAAACAACAATGACTCACGGATTTGCAGATTTGGACACAGCTTTTGATGACCTAGCACTGCAAAGCACCAGTTCCTTTTGTTTTCTTTTGCCTTTCCTTTCCTTTTTTGTGTAAGGGAGCAAAGTTCAGTTTGTAACTGAAGCTGGGCTGTGCTTTTGACTCAGCGTCACTGTAGGCTGTAGTCTGGGACTGGTGATGGGATGGGCTTTTCCTTATGGGAGTGGCAGGGATGGCTTGCTCTGGTCTGAAGGTGGCACTACAAGGCTGTGCGCAAGGCACTGCAGCAGCCGGACGCTGCTGCTGTCTCTGTCAGTTGTGGCTGTGTGGCTAGCAGTCCAGCCTGGCATCTTAGGTAAAATGGGAATGATGTATTCCACTGCTCTTCCCTGTTCCTTGCACGCTGAATACGGAAAGCAACCCAGCATACGTGGGAGCTGCTTGAACTGAAGCTGCAATGAATGTGACTCCAGCAGCCCAAATGCAATCTGAAGTCGAGTTATTGACACTCTGAGGAGCCTCTGAGATCGCCATGACCTCCTTGCACGCAGTGCCCTTGGCCAGCTGACTCCATCTGGAAACAATTGGGGTCACCTGAACATTGTCATCTTCAGCTCCCACTGGAACTGCCCTCAATCTATGAACACTTTTGTCAATGTGAGCGCGTGCAGCTCACACAGAACAACTACCAGCACTGAAATCAGCACTAGGTAGACATTGCATCACTCTCTTTCAAGTACAAAGTGACATCTATGTATTTCAAATAACAAGAAATGTAGCAGTCTTTTCCATTAGACTAGAATCTTGCTTTTAGAAGGACCTCAACCCACTTCATATGGTGTGCAGGTAGGTTGAAGTTCGGATCCTCAGGGATCTAAGGAGAATCTGTGGATCCTCAAGGGACTGAGCCCCTAGGAGGTGTAAACTGGTTCCGTCCCACTTGCCACAGCCGTGCTGAGGTGTTTACACTGGCACCCCATCGGGGAGAGGGTGACCTCCCATTGTACCAAGGCTGTCACCTGCGCACGGCCATCCCAAGGCACAACAAGGGAATGATCAAACCAGTGTGATACCAGGGAATCACCCTGCTGGGGTTACCAGGGCAGCCTATAAAGAATTATATGTACTCTGTGTTACACCACTAGAAATATCACAGTTAGACAAATATGATATATAATTGTAGTTATGTGTGGAAATTTATGGGTTGGGTGCTTCTAAAAACATGGTCTCATCCCTCCACTGCTAGCCGAGAGTGATGAGAGCTGATGAAGGAGACTGCAAAGGTACACTGGTGCTGTAATTGAACTCCTTTATCTTGTCCCATGGTGAACTCTTCCAAGAATAAATATGAAGACCACAAGCTATTCTACTGAAAGCTGGTGACAGCTCTAGAATGCATGATGTGTGCTAAACATCTGCTTTATTCTTTCACCATGCTCTCTCCACCAGTAGGTGTAGGTAGTAGGAGGCACACTGGGCAGCCTGATATTGTGAAAAGTTACCACAAGATGGGGTTAGTTCATTTTAGGATAGCTTCATGCTAAGCTCAGAGATACAAATTTGCCCTGATGTTGGAATGAATACTATGTCTTTTCTTTTCATGCCGAACCCTGCTTTAGGTGTTGTGTTCAGGCAGGCACTTTTACTAACATAAAGCTGTATAGATATGGCATATTTAGAGAAGAAATGCACAGAATAGAAAAAAAACAATTAAAGCAAATAGGACTATAGGCCACAGCTTTTAAAAACAGTGATTTAATTTTTCAGGAATCAATAAAATGGAGTGAAGGGACCCAAATACTTATTTCAGCATGTCAAGGGATGCACAGGAAAATGAAGACAACAGAAATTTTGGACATGTTATTAGTGTACACACATTTTTGCCAGTGTCTAGGACAAAGGCAGATTGATTTGACATCCTTGTTTTGTGAAGTTAGCCTCATGGTGTCACCAATTAACTTCTCTGTTGGTGAAATGATGGTAATGGGGTGTAATTGGCTGCATATATTCACTTTTATCAATCGGAAATGGCTGGGGGGTTTGATATTTTTAATACCATACACTTGAACTAGAAGATTTGTTAACAGATTTCTCAGGAGCACATGAGGTCATGTTCATATTCTCCCTTTCATGCTCAAATTGGCTCTCCCTGTTCAGAACTCATATACAAGGAAAAGGTGTCTCATTTGGGTCCTGTTTCTCAAGTGAATAGCCTTGAAGACACAATGTAGCAGTCTGGATTCAATTCTGACTCTTTGGTTTCATGGGATGCAGCACCAGGAAGCAGTCAAGGCTTTCTGGGCACTGTCTGTGTCAGTGCAGAATGGGAGGTATCTCTGCAGAGGTCTTCAGCCCATCGATCACCATTGTCTGTCTGAGGACAGAGTGGATCACCTTCTCTCCAGTGGCTCTTTTTAACTGGGAGCCCAATGCAAGCTTTGAAAAACTAACACAGACACCTAAAAGTAGGAACTGTCAAACCCTATGCCAGGAAGTTTGATTTCCTCTTCCTTTCTCCAGGCCTTGCTTGTGCTGATGGAGAAATCCCAGTGATGGGGCACCAGACTGGTGGGGAAAACCCATGGAATTCCCTGAGCCTGTGCCCTTTGTCTCTCCCCTGTCTTTCTGCCTCCCCAGTGGCCCATTTTTGCCAGCATGCTCTATCAGCATCTTCTGCTTGCACCTGGTTTTGGAAGCAGTGAGGAAATGTGTTCATTCAGCTGATGTTACATAATTTTGCAGCTTTTAAGCTTGCTACTGGCAGTCATCATTCCATTGGAATTAAAATGGACAACCTTTTGTTCAGGTTTGGTGAGTAAACCAAATTTCAATATGCTTATCTTCCTCTCTTATCTGTTGCATTCCATGATACACGCAGCCTGTAGTGACATCCTTGCCTGTAAAAGCTGTTTTATTAAACAACATAAACGGATTGTAAAACTCTTGGAATACATTTATTTTGTTCTGTGCACAGATGTGATTAGAGGGAGACCTGGTGGGACACATGTTGGCAGTGCTAAGCTATGGTCAGTGGAGAGAGCTCTCTGACTAGCAAAAGAGTTTTCTGGTCACAAGTTTCTGTGCTTTTCAGCCTCAGTGTTGTTAAAATAGGTTGTGACTGCATGTGATGCTTTCCTGATGCTGCTCTCCCTCCAGAAGGTAGTGATGTGCAGCCATGAAAGCAGCCATGCATCCTGGGTAAGGCCAGCTCCCATGTAGGAGGCCAAAGCATGTCACACTGCACATCTGTCATGGATGTAAGGAGAGCTCAGTTGCTGGAAAAGGGCTGGGAGAAGAGAAGGCAGTCATGTGTGAGGGGATGTCCCTATGGCTAAAATCTTGCTGTGGTTTTTTCTGAGCCTGGAGATGTGATCTGTGCCAAGATGGTTTAAGAAGACTAGTCTGCAGTGCAGTGGTAAGGCTTTCAGTGCTAAATATGTGATAAATTTCTCCAAAGCCACAGAATATTTCTGTTCTAAAAGCTGCAAGATCAGAATTTTCCAAGTTGCTATTATATACTTATAAAGAATTCCACAAAAGAAATCTCTTAGTAACTGATACATTTTATTGGATCAGATTTTGGGTTATTTCTTTTTTAGGCACACATGAAATTCAGAATACCAGAAGTCTAAAGTGGATTTTTATACAGAACAATTTTTGCATAAAAATAAATGTATTCACCTTGCATTTGCTAGGACAGAGGTAATTGAGCTGCTGCATGTGCATGAGGTGTGCAAGCTCCCTTGTGCTGCAAAAAGGACCACCACACACGTTCATGAGTGTTTTAAGGAAGAGTGTGTGCCTAAATATAATGGTATCTGTGTAGGAAGTGTACCAATTCCCAAAATGCAATTCTGTCTCTGGTAATGAATGCCATTTTTCATAACTATGCTTCTGCCTGGCTCACTTTCACTTGTAGATAGCCTTGTAGCTAGTTTTGCTTTGTAGCTATTCTTTTCTATGTTCTTTCTCATTTTTATGAAAAGAAACATTTGAAAATACTTGCGGCTTATGAAAAAACTTCCTTGATTTCTTGGTTTTTTAAAAAAGAAATTCTGACATGTTGATTGAAATGAATGGGCATGGATTTCCACCGTGGTGCTAGTGGCTGAATATTGCTATTGATGGCTTATATAAAATGTGTTTTATGATCTTATCCAACTTCCAGGTTGTCACTGTCACACGAAATCCATACAGATCTGTTATCACCAGTTAGAGGAGAGTTTGAAGACAAATGAGGCAGATATTTTTCAGCTGATGTTACAGAATTTGTAAGTCTGTCTTGAGACTTGACCCTCACTGTGTTTCTCTTTCAAAGTCAGCTCAATGTTTTTGTTCCCTGTAGTCTTTCAAGTGCATTTTATCTACAGCAATGCCTACAAATGGGTACATCAGAGGCACCAGCTCCTCACAAATGACTCTTGCTGCTACAAGTGCCCCAGAAGGGCTGTACTAGTTTCTGCTGGGGTAGAGTTAATTTTCTTCACAGTGGCTGTGTTTGGGATTTGTGCTGAATGCAGGGTTGATAGTATTGAGATATTTTTGTTATTGCTGAGCAGGGCTTACACAGAGCAAAGTTCTCTACTTTTTGTGCTGAGACGCTGGTGAGGGAGCTGGGGGGTGCCTAAGAGGCTGGGAGGAGACAGGTCCAGGGCAGGTGACCCCAAATAATCAAAGTCATATTCCAGATCATATGGCATCCTGTTCAGTATATAAAGTGGGGGGAAGAAGAGGAAGGTGGGGGGATCTTTGGATTGATGGCATTTGCCTTCCCACATAACTGTTATGTGTGCTGGGGCCCTGCTCTCCTGGGGATGGCTGAACACCTGCCTGCCTGTGAGAAACAGGGACTTAATTTGTTGTTTTGTTCTGCCTGTGTGCTTTTGTGCTTTTTGCTTTCCCTATTCAACTGCCTTTATCTCAACCCATGAGTTTTCCAGCTTTTCCCCTTCCTGTTCTCTCCCCAGTCTCACTGGTTGGGGAATGAATGAGTGGCTTTGTGGTGCTTGGTGTTTGGCTGGGACCAAACCACAACAAGAGCAAATGCCTTTCTCAGCCATGAGGGCAGGTATATCCTGCAGTCCCTCCTTCTGCTTAAAATCATGTGTTTAAGCCTGATTCTTTTCTATGAATGTCCCTTTGGATCACTATGGAAATCTAATTATCCTGGAAGCAGATATAAGTGGAAGACTCAAGAGTCCAGAACTGAGCTTGTAGCTTTTCTGCAGCTGTACACCATGTGGGATCAGGGATAGTGCTTTTGTTCAGTCAGGGGCAAAGAAATTCAGAGCAGATTCCCATTAAGGCATCCCAAACCAGATACCTGCCTGCATCTACTTGGATATTTGCACATGTGCCCATCTGTCAGGACAGCAGTGAGCCCAGAACCATTGGATCCTCTTTGTAGGCTCTGCTGCTGTGCCAGATGTGGTGTTTGGTACCTGACCTCTGTGACCAGAGGTGACCAAGTGACTCCTCAAAGAGCTACCACACATGTATCTGAACAATGCTTTCCATTCCTAACCCCACTTTCCCCTGATACATGGATTGCCCTGCAGTAGGCAGCTTGAAAACTCTCACAGGCCTTCCCCTTTTAAGGGACAGGTAGCATTTTACAGTAAAGCTCTTGGGCCTTTCCAAGGAAGGTCATGCCACTGTCAGTCCATAGCAACAGGAAAACAATGACTTTAAAACATAAAAGGAGAAAATCTTGTGGAGCTCAAAGCACAAATGGAACTCTTTGCTGTGTGGATGAATTGTTGCCCGAGAATATAGTTGTTCTTGTCCATAAGCAAAAGAACAGAAGAGGTTTTCTGTGCTGGAAAGTAAAGTGAAAAAGAAATGGAATGGAGCAAAATTTTAGTCATACCTGAAAATACCAATTGCAATTGATCACCATCATCCTTAAAGCTATACAGATATGTATTTGCAGGCTTCTGTCTATTAGGCCATGAAAGTTTTGTGTGTTGGTTTCAACAGTGGACAAAGTCAATTAAAACAATTCAATGTAACAGAAGCAAGGTAGGTCAGCTTCTTCTCGGAGGCCAAAGAGGATAATTTTCCAACATCACTTTGCTGATGGGCGGGGATGCCCATGCTCTACATATCACTGACTTTGCATAATGTTTTGGCTCAGGATTAAATTTTACTGCTGTTGAGACTTAGATTCTCTCTCTCAGTTCCAGAAATCAGATTTAGGTCTGCATAAGGTCCTTAAATATAAAGCTAATGCGAACAGTGTAGGACTTAATGGAAATCCTATAAATGTACCAGTGGATTTATTTCCTGAAGCAGTAACAAGGGTTAGTTGTGCAAAAGCTACAATTGATCCAGCATACCTGACTCTATATTTTGCAATGTGTCTTTCACAGCAGTGTTTAAGCACCTTGTCATCAAGGAAATTCACACTGATTAAGACAGAAGAGTGGTTTCAATCCCTCTTTTAAAGACCAATGCATAGTTTAGGATGATCTCCTAGGTGGTTTCTGCTGCGTACATATAAGAAGAGAGTCTGCATGATGGGATAAGCATACATAGTACGAGCCTGAATTGTTTCTCATGGGAGAAAACTCCACAGCTGGGATGCTTTATACTGTGTTCTTTTTTCATCTTCTGCATCTTGTGCACAATTGGGTACCTTTCCTCTGCAGAAGGGCCCAGAATATTTTCATTAGTAGTAGTTAAAATGTCACTCCATCTGATATTGTAAAAGGAGATTTTGGGAGATTTGCCTATAGCCTGTCAATTCTAAAATTATATTGAAAGGCTTCTAACAAGATTTAAGTTCTTAGTCTGGACTTCCAGTTGTGATCTAATAGGGTAACTCAAAGGATGCTTATGGTTCATAGTGATAGGAAAAGGTCCTGCATCTGAATAAACAATTTGTAGATACTTCAAAAATTCTAGACACAAATCAGGCAGAAGTCCAGACCCAGGATATTGAAGTGTTCTCTGTTGGAGACATTAGCAAAAATTGCACTGGATCCTCTCAGATTAAAAACCCAACCAATTAACACCTCTTGCCTCTGCCAGTTTCATTTCTGATTCATCATTGGAAAATTATTAGAGAAACCTCGAGGATTCATTAAAATGTAAATATAGAGTTCTTTATATTCTTTATTGCTATCAGCAGTGGTTGTTTGCCTGGGCTATTCCAACACAGCCAGGCGGTGCTGAGCAGTTCAGAAATGTCATCATTTAGGAGGGTGTAGTGCTTCTAAATATGCTGTTTAGGCCCTGCTTTCTAGATTTTACACTGCCCCTTTCAAATTAACATCAGTCAAGGTGATTAATGTCTTGTCGCTCTACAAATGGTTTCCACAAAATATAAATCATGACCACATTTTCATATTATCTTGTCTTTGTGACTAACCAAAAGGAATTCTAGTAAACTTAAAAAACCAGCACATATTTATTTTCCCTCTTAGCCAGGAAAATGGTTTATTTTGACTTTTCTGAGTAACATACCTGCACACTTTGCATTAAAATTCACTGAGATTAGATGAATGTCTCAATTCTAAGTATTACCAACCTGTATTTCTGAAAAATTAGAATATTCCTTCAGAGTTGGAAGAATCATGGCTGGCTAATACTAAGATTACACACTGATAGGCAGCCTTTCTTTGGAATTAAATTTTAGTACATCTTCAGAGTTTGATACTGTTGGTAACAACTTCGGTCCTGTAATAGTAATCAGATTTTCTAGTGGCATGTCACTATTAATTTCTGTTATTAAAGTATTTCTATTCAATCTGTTGTTACTATTCCAGTTTAAAGCATAACTTCTGCACCCACAATACACTTAGGAGTTACTAAAAATTTTGGTGAAAACTTATAGTACTTGTTGAACCTCCTGTTGGTCTTTGCTGTATTTTAAACAAGTATGCCAATGGTACCTTTACTTGGGTCTTTTTCTTTGCCAGCTTTTTTTGGGGGATGTGTCACACACCATTGACCAGAACTTTTCTGATTAATTTTTCTTCTTATTGGTTTGTACAGTTTGTCTTTCAGTTGCCCCTCTAAACCCAGTGCATTTATATAAAATTCAAGCTGGAGAGCAATGCTTGTATCTTCCTGCTATTCACTTAAAGGAGAAGCATTGAATTAGTCCTTGTTCTTAAATATACTAGTTTCAAAATGACTGTAAATGGATGATTATGCAAAAATATTAGTGTCTCATGAACAGGTAGAAACTCCAGAATGTCACAGACAGGGTCTTCTTGTCCCAACAGCAAGAATCATGTTTGTATAAAGTAGAGGGGTTGCCGAAATGCAAATAATTCTTAAATTATGAGCTGAAACAACATGGCAGATAATAAAACTGTGTAATTATTATGTTTTAAATTATTTAAATAAGTAATAAAATTAGAAAGCGATCTTTCATTCTTAAGTTGTAAAACTTTATAATATTATCTTAGCTATTGTCAACTAAGTAAGTGATTTATTTCCCTGTCCATTTATATTTGGCTGAATAATTATTCTAATCCCCTTTTATTATTCAGATGGTGTATTATAAATTGAATCCATTACAACTTTGTCTTTTGTGACTGAAGTATTTTACACATAAAACTTTGCTGAATAATTTTCAGGAAAGGTTCTTCTTAAACAGAAATTTATACAACAGGTTCTCCTATCTAAAATATTTTAAAATAAGTGGATTGTATAACTCAAAACCAATCTAAAATGAGAATTTGTCCAAAGAGCACCTGCTGGATATCTTGGTGGTTTTGCCTCAAACCTTTTGTAGGGTTAAAAGAAAACCTGCCCCTCAGGTTTTCCAATAATGAGGATCTTTTTCCTGTTTCAGGCTCTTTCAAGTATTTCACAATGTGTAGGCTCTTAATACATGTTCTTTGTATTTGGCAAAATGTAGGAAGCCCCTCCCTTGCCCCAGCTCATGCTGAACATGTACATTCCAAAGTCTAGATTCTTTTTTTTCCCCCTTGGTGACTTTGATCTTCACAGCAACCATTGAACAAGGCAGTTGGAGTAGATGATATTCAAAAGTCCCTTCCAACCCAAGCTATTCTACGATTCAATGAAATTAAATAAACTTAGGCTACCCACTGATTGCTTCAAGTAATCATCACAGAAATCCTTTGGGCTTCAACTTGCAAGTCCTTACAACATTCTAAACCCACATCGTTAAAAGAAAATTATTTCTTTATTTCATTCCTAACAAATTGTATAAAATTATAGTCTAGTTTCACTGCTGAAGAATAAGTTTGCAGCAATAATTCACTCTTCAGAATTTCCGCACCTCCGGGCCAAGTGGCTATAAATCACAGTGTGTAGGGGCTAGGCTGGCTGAGGCAGCTTCTGAGAGGGGCATTCTCCAACTGATACTATTTCAATTAATTAACACTGGAAACTGCATCCACAACGCTTGCTTTTAATAGCCCTAATTGGATACATGTATGTCTCACGTATTAACAACTCAGTGAAATTTAATCATTTGTGGACATTTCATACTTCAAACTACATAAACTGGTAATGTTACAAATCCTTAGCTTTCCAAGCATTCTCCCACAAAAATGTGTCAAAATAAATATTGCTTTGGCTTCTCGGGTTTAGCAGGTGTGCTCAAGTCAGATTATAGCAACTGCAATTAATTATCTCGCTCTCCCTGGACCAATACCCTGTACTTGCAGTCATTGGTTTCCTCACTGCTGTTTGAATAGTATAATTAATTTGATTCATCCTTCTGAAAAATAAGGTTAATAGAAAACAAGTAATTTACACTGGTCTTCCAGGCATCTGGCCCCTATAGTTAGAATCAGGAATCACTATTGTTATCATTATTACCCCTAAGGAAAAGTTCCTCAAATACCCCTAAAAATTCTCCCAAATTTTTGTTCCATTCTGCCCAATGACTCAGCTATGGCCAGAAGCTGCTTTTAAAGGACAGGCTTGCCTTGTCTATTTACAAACCATACGGAACTCCCTGTGTGGATGCATATAATTATATATCTCTTCTAACAGCACTTCATTTTCAAGGAGAAAAATTGTAAGTATATTATTAACTTAGTAATCCCTCGTTAGCATCCTAATGAACTGAGAATTGTCTAATGACATTGCATTTATTAAGGCTGCTACCTCAATCTCTTGTTAAATATAAGTGTCCTAAACAGAATGTCCTTCACAAATCTGCTGGGTCTTGCTTTCTGAAATGTAAAGATATTTTTTGATTGTACATAATGAATAACTTATTCATGTGCAAATGGAGAAAAACCTTGAACTACAACCTACCTCTTCTTTCATGCAATTTTACTAATTAAGAGAAAGTTGTGAAAATCCTAGTAGTAAATTTTTCTAGCCTTTGTGAAAGCATATACAGCCCATGTATCTGTGAAATCCACAAAGTGGTTGTATTTAGTCAATGTTAGTAATTCCTCAGAAGTGAGGCTGTGGGAAAGCAGATGAAACCCGCTCCTCTAGGGTCTCCCACTCCTTGGCTGGCCAGCTGATCAATGGTGACCAGAAATCAGACTTGGAAAAAGAAAAGAAGGGGCAGCTGCCACAGTGCAGGACATAAAAAACACCTTCCACAAATAACTCAGCAATTGTCTTGAAACAGCTGTAGTGGGAAGTGTTGGTAAAAGAAAAGGCTGTGATTTTCTAGTGGCTTATTTTCTACTCTGCTGTATGAGAGATGTGTTCTTGACAGCCCAGGAGCACAGCTTTCCTCTTTGGGGACTGAGTGATGAATTGCTCTCACATGAGCCTGCCAGAGGTATTGCAGGATGCTAGCTTTGGGATACTGGGCACTCTGGGGCACTGTGAGGGATCTGAATAATCCAAGCAGATACTAGGGGCAAAGGATGGGTCATTTACAGCAAAGCAGAGGAAGAAGCCCTGTGGCTTTTGACAGATAACTGTTCCAAAGTCTGGGTGTGGGTCAGATAGGCAGAAAGGGCAAGATTCTCACTTTACAAAGTTGTTTTCTGGTGGAAGTCATATTTTCTCGATCATGGCACATGCTGAGCATCCCATCTACTGGAAGAACACAGCACCATAGTGCATCCACTACACAGACATCACCTGACACCTGCAGATCCTGCTGGCTTGAGGCCACCAGCACACCCCTGGAATGTGGGTGTTTCTGTAGCAGAACCTTTTACAGAAAAAAGTAGCAAGTGTTTTCTCATCCTCTTTCTTAGGAGAGAAGACTGTTCCTAGTTAGAAGCTGTTATTGTAACACTTCTGGTGTGTCTTGCAGATTTTGGTTCTTAGAACAACTGCATCTGTGCAGCTGGCAACATGTCACTGCTCTACCATTCTTCACCCTAGCTGAAGTTATTGGTCTGTGATAACTTCTTGCTTTGAGTATATAATAATTTTTCATGAAGTCTATTTTTGTTTCTATTCACTCCTATCTGGCATTTCTGTTGTTGTGTGTATTCTTATTTCTCACGCAAAGAAACAGAAAACATCATAGTATCTTGCAAGGAAAAATAAGTTATCTGAGTAAAGTCCGCAACAAATGTAAATGGCAGATATGTGCTGGGGGAGGACGTGGACATGTTAGGAATACCATGAATTATCCATTTCTTCTGTTTTGACCCAGGATCTCCTGTGAGGTTTCAGTTATATCAGAGCACAAATGCTTGAGGATTTGAGCTACAGTGTTCAGCTTTCTCTCATTCATTGTAATAAGAGTCCTGATTCTTTCCCGCACTGATTTTAATTCACTGCACCAGCCTTGTGCCTGAATGATACACCTGAGCGTATGGCTTTCCAAGGCTTGGAGTTCCTAAAGATGAATGGAGGATGTTTGGAAAAGATTATTGTTCCAAATGTCTTTGCACCATATGAAGATAGACTGTCCTTGTATTATCCCACATTCTAGTGATGTAATACAAGGACTGGAGCCACTGCAGGTGGAAATTCACTGTGTAAAGTCAGAGGCAAGAAGAAGTTAATTTTTTTTTTTTTTTTTTATGAGGGCCTGGGAAGTCATAGATGCTGAACAGAGAAGAGGCAAAGCCAGAATATGGGGTCACAAACACATGTCCTGGAGCAAGGCTTGGGCTGGAGTCCTGAGCCTTCCTGAGGACTCTCATCTTGAGCAGGGGGAGCATGAGTGTCTGGGAGTGACTCCTCCTCAGAGGTAGAGAGGGACACCAAAAGCCAGAGTGGGTATTTGTTCCATGTGGCGTGATGCTTTGCATGGCAGAGCTCCAGTTGAAAGTCAGGCCTCAGGCCACAATGGGACTTGTCAGACAAAAACTAAGAATAATTTTTTCCATGTCCTGTTCAATGTAGAAGGAAGACTTCCCTGTGATATGAGGAAGAAACAGAACAATGCGCTGTGGTAGCCCACAAGAGTCTCTCAAAGAGGTGTGAGGGACACGTTGGCATTTGTGTCCAGCCACATTTGTCCTGGCCAATGCAGAGCCAGTGGACCACATCCACACACACATTCACTAGAGTGCATCCTGCATTTGGATTCATGTCCAAGGAAACAGGGTTTGACCTCTAACTGCTCCAAAGGGATTTCTTCATATTCTCCCAGGCCTCTTACTCATGCCTTTTTTATTCAGTATGGCCACATACTGAAAAAAAAAGCTCTTTTAGTTAAATAAATCTCCTCCCTCCCAGTCCTCTCCCTCCTCCTGGAGTATACTGGGCCACATATTTCGGTGAACTCTGTGGAAGGGTTTTCTGTGTTTGCTTTCTGACATTCTCTGAATATAAATCCATGGATTTGTAAAATGTGCTTTTTGAATATGCACACATGCTCCTGACACCATTGTTTTGGCCAGCAGCCCTTTTCCCATGACAACATTAGGGAGCTCTCCCTCTGTGCAAATCCACTTGAACTTTGTTCACTACCCTACGTGTCAAAAG
>NW_005054348.1:3891321-3926200 GCF_000277835.1 Geospiza fortis | reverse complement strand
CTGGGATGAAAAGAATGAGCTAAGACACAAGCCAGGGTAAGTATGTTGATCTGCATGAGGACACACTCTTGTGTAATTTAGGGAGAGGACAAATACTTCATTGACCTTTACTCTGATATCTGCTTATTTATCTGGATTAGATAAACAGCCAATGGCTATACCTCAGCCTTGGCAAACAGCAAGTTCTGTCAGCACTGCAGATACCATTTGTTGCTTTATTTTATTTTAAGGAAGAAAGGAAGGAAGGAAGGAAGGAAGATTACCTTTTTATTATTGCTTTCAGGGATGCCTCACTGCAAAGCCTGCTTTCCTCTGCCCTGGATGTTTGGAGCTCTTATACTCAGATTTTACCCTATGGCAACATTCTGCCCTGGACAAGTTCTTGAGCATGTTGCACATTTAATGAGACTGACAGCAGTCAGCTCTAGGCTTAAAGACAGAAATAGGAGATCCTTACCTGAACTCCTATGAACTAGGGGCAGGGGGGAAAGAATTTTGGTCCAGGTCATAGATGGAGCTTCCAACAAGTTCCAGCTTGGTTTCTATAAAGCTAACTTAGTCCTAGCATAAAAAGAGAAAGACATTCTTTGACTACAGCTTTGGGAATTTCACCTCTGTTGTTATCTCAGATGCTGCTATACCTAGGCCTTTATTCTATTAGTTGCAGAGAGTACAAAGCAAACCTGTCCTATGCAACCAGTTTCTCCTATCATCAATACCAGTCTGGCATGAGAAGGGTGTCTTCTTTTGAATTTCTTGGCTCAGTTAATGTAGTTTATTTCACATTTGGAAGACCTGGATGCTAAAGCTTGACATGGGAGAAATTTAATTTCAAGCTTGAACGCAAAATGTGGTATCTGGTTCAAATTTGCAGTTTGCTTTAACTTGTGCTCAGCACCATTCACTAGACTACTAAAAGGACCCTTTCTCTCAGTACTCCCCTTACTTCTACTTAGGATGAATGTGAGACAGAGTCCTAAATGCAAATGTCTCACAAATGTTGAGGCAAGTTGGACCTGGCCCCAAAGTTTTCAGAGTCTTTTTCTGAAAGAATAAAAAACTTCCCTTCAACCTACATTTTGGAGAACTTTGCATCCATTTTAGCTTGATTGACCTATTATCGTGCCCTGGTGGGGTTTCATTTCTCTACTGAGTTCTGCACAGTCTTTTTTCCAATCGGTACTTTGTATGGGTTTTGTGTCCAGGCCAAAGACCACAAACACCTTATGAGGATATCTTCATGGACTTCAGGGACAGCTCACATTAAGCTATGGCATGTGTTTCCATGTGCCTTCAATCAGGGGTTTTGGCAAAGTTGTGAAGAAATTTGGTTCTCTCTTACTAAAACCAAGAAATCTTGGATTGGTTTTGAGTCACTCCTTGCTTCCTTCTTCCTGTGCTGAAATGTTTGATAACTTAGGGATGTCCTCCCAAGCAGCAGTAACATTTCATTCAGAAACCTTTGGTAACCTGCTGACTGATATACACACACTGGCTAAAAAAAAAGCCGCACTTTTCCTGGACTCACTCCAATAGCTTTGATCTAGAAACTTAAGAAATTTGCAAATGTTTTGTAATAGGAAGGAAAAAGATATTTTACAGGATGTTTAGGAAATGTTGCCCAAAAGACCTGTTGCACACTAAGGATATATGCAATAGTAGATACATAGCAAAGGTGAGCAGAATTGCAACTGAAGAGGTAAATACACAGCACCTCTGCTTGGTACGCAGTGGCAAGGGCTGGTGGCTACCGAGTGACTGCTGGGCATAGATTTTCAATACCAGTGCAGGCTGCACAGGTTTATTTTCATAGTTGAGTCTGTAATCTCTTGGTTCCTTGAGGTGCTGCCTGCAATTCTGGACATTTTCCCATCACAGGGTGTGCCTGAGTGGGCTTGTTGTGTCCTTGTGTGTGCATGGTGCACGTGCAGATGTATGCACAGCCTACAGAGCACCAGGGCTCACCTTGAAGCTGGGATTATCACTCTTCTCCTGTCTTTGAAAATAGGATGGCACCACAATGAGATAATAGAGAAGTTATGGTCTGATGTGAGCTTTTTCCATCTCAAAACTGGTACACAGACTACTTGAACTCATCTGTATGTATTGTCTCTCCCTCTCTGCCATGGCTTCTATTTTCTCTTCTTTTGCACAATCCAAACAAACAGTTTCATCCCCTCTCCTCCCACTTCAGCTTGCACAGTAACAGCTCTCTGGGCCTAATTGCTGGCTTTACTTCCTTCCTATCCTTGTCTCCTTCCTCTCCTTCCAGCTCAGTTTCTGCTTTAATTAATACACCTACTACCAGATGTTTCCACTGTGCAAAAGGAACTTTGGCACACCTGCACAGGAGCCCTGTCTCCTTGCAGCAGGGAAACCTGTTTGTCCAGGCAAGATATTAACTACACTTAAATATGTATGCAGCACAGGATTTCAAACACGAGTATCTGCAAGCCACCATTCTGGAAGTTAGGTTTTTGTTCTTGTTCTGCTTTTTCTGACAATCTACTGTCAAAAAGACAGCAGAGAATCACCTTCAACCACACTTACTGTTGATGCAGGAGTCTCCATCAGTCTGAGAGTGAGGGAGTTCCATCCATGGGGACCCTCTGAAAAGTGTGTGGTGACTGGAAAATGCAGCCTTCCAGGAGATGAGGTTGTCCAACATCTGATCTGGGAATTGTATAATCATCTCCCTAATTTAAGGCAGATTTTAAACACCTCTATTCAGCATTAAGATGCTGCTTTCTCCTTAATGCCCACCTTCAGGCTGTTGACAAAACTTCCAAGGCTGTTTATGTACACTTTTATTCTGGATTTGTTGCCTAGCTGGGGATGTTAGGTCTGGGACAGAGCCTGAGATTGTTTTTTTTCAATTACATCCCAATCTGCCAACTTTTCTGTGTGCTGTGCAGCTCCCCCGAGCTGTCTCATGGCTCCTGCAGGTTTTATTTACCTGCACTTAGCCCATTTCTCTTTGGATGGATTTCTCTGTTCCTGTATCCCACAAGCCACTTACTGGTTATGCGCAACCAGCTGGCACTCAGGCATGGCTGCAGTCCCCAGGGCAGGGAATGAGCCAGCCAGCCAAGGAGGTGTCCCCACTGACTACTCACAGGAGCCACAGGAGCACTTCAAGGCTCACTGGGCTCCTTGCACGTCACATTTGCAGGATTGCAGGTGCCAGGCTGTCTCAGGGAGCCTGAAGAGAGGATCAAGCAGGTGACTACACAAGGTGAAGAGAGAATTATATCTCCTAAATTGAACATAAGCTGACGTTGCCCCTAGTGTTAAGAACATAAAGTGAATTTTCAATTAAAAAATAACAGCAATAATGTGGACAACAGTGCCCCTGGGAGCGAGGCTGCTCTGCTGTGTGCTGCCAGGCGAACAGCAGGGGGAAAGCACTGGGAAGCTGGCCTAGGTTGTGCTTCTTGCTAAACTGACATGAGGTGGCAGTATTTCAAAATTCAACTGCAGCACCAGCACTGCTCAAGCTCTCCACTTATATCCTCCTACCCGGTAGAGATCATCAGTAACAATCTTCTGTAAAGGGTCATCTGGTTTTCCTTAGGGTTTATTTAATAAGCCTCTTTGTGGGAATATAAATAAAATCTAAAAATATTTGATTTTGGAGTCTTCCTTTAATGTAAATACATTTGCTATCATTTCAGGTGTAAGTTTATGGCAGTAGTAATGTAAGCTATTTTAATATGAGAAGGCCCATGCTGTTTTTTCTCATGTCAAATTTAGAGGGACTTAAGCTAAGATAAATAAAGCCACTCCTACAGCTCTACGATTGCCCAGTTGGAAGGCTCCAGTACAATAAAACATTGATATAACTGGCAACTTGTCTTATGATGACAATTTTCTCATATCTGCACACTAGCACGTTCTCAGAGAGCTGCTGTAACACATTTGTGTTGAGCATCCCCCTCGGTGCTGTGAGATGGCCGTGCATGGGGCATCACAGTGGGGGATCCATCAGACAGCTCCGGTTCAAAGGGCCAATAGCTCCTGGTGGCCCCTTGGGGGCAGGCTGGCTTGTAGGGTGATTTTCAGGATGACTCGTAGGATAATTTATGGGGCAGTTCTTGCAATTGCAAGGCAGCATCCTTGTCAGTGTCTCCCTTTGTGACTGTACAGGAGGGACACCAGGGGCTGGCAGACCATGTCAGCACAGCGTGACAGCAGAGCCCTGCAGCAGGGGACAGGCTGTGTCATGGGGACACTGAATGTACAAGCTGTGCTCCCAGTCCCAGGGAGGTCTGAGGCTGGAGTCCACAGCACAAACCTCAACTGCTGGAACTCAAGCTTGTGTGTGCTCAGGGCTCAAAATTCATCACCAGGTGTTACAGGGTCATGCTGGAGTCCTGGATATGGCATAGCTTCCAATGAGCAGGAGCCTTAGGTGCTGAAGGACTGGCCCCCACCTTGTGATCCTTAATTTTAAAGACCCCAGCATCAAAGACATTTTCTTGAGTAACTTATCTTAGAGTAGAAATCTCCTGGTGAGAAGGACACATATGCTGACTCTGCAGAAGTTCTTTGCTGGGTAACTTAAGTAGAGGAGGGACAAAACGTCAGGGTACTGTAAGATCTCTTCTAAAATGGTCTAGGGTTGCAAATTTGAATCAAGTCTTGCTGGCTAAGGAGGCTGTTTGACTTGTAAATCAGTTTCTGTTTACAGCTGCTGGTGACAGATCCCACGCTATTAAAGATGATGTCATTTCATAGTGAAGTGTCTGTTTTTCCCATGGTAAAGATGGATCTGTCACCCCAGATCAGACTTTTGGCTCATCACATCTTGTTTTCTGCCTCCAGGGATGGACAGAGGATAGTGCTATAAAAAACAGCAGTTCACTGGCTCCTTTAAAATTCATGTATCCTGTGAAACAAGGATATTTGTCTCACCACCTGCACATGCTCAATTAATGCCCTAACACATTAAGCTTCACTGCACTTCTGGTGTCTTGCATCAAGTCAGATCTTGCTGACAGTACAAAACATACTGAATTTGTATTAATTTCCATGGAGCTGCACCACCAAAGATTTAAGAGCCTGGTTCCCCACTGGTCTCCAGTGCATATGCAGGGCTCCCCAGGAAACAGCAGCTAGGAAATTTTTATTAGAAGCCTTTGTAAGAATCACTTCTTGCAAGGTCATGAGAGTTTTCTCATAAGCATGCTGAAAAATGTGTGAAAAGCAAGAATAGCCACACATGATTTAGTCAATGGTTAATGAAACATATTTCATTGACTATTAATGCCATCACACAGCCCCTGAAGATTCAGAGGGAAAAGACTTTTTTTTACTTCTTGTCCTTCAGATTGAAGAGACACTACAGTTACATCCTCATCCAACCACTGCGCTGAGAATTTGGGCCCTGGGAGTTCTGCTACTGTTAAAGTATTTGAATCTAACCCATGTTTCAATATACATTTAGGCTTGCTGTTGCTCCTCTCTGTAATGAAACTAGCGTTCCAGCTGGTTCTAACCATGATTAGTTACTATCCCAGTCACAAAGTAACTTATACCTAGTGCTGTGCATAAAAGACACACAGAACACCTTAGATAACTTTGAAACAAAGCGTTTATCCTCAGCAAAAGAGCAGAGAAAACCCAGATCACAACAAACTTTAAAACAGTATGCAAATAAGAGAATAAGCAAACTGAAAAAAGGGAAATGGAAGTAGCACTTCAAGGCAAAATCCTTTCAATGAGACAGCTGATATCAACACTCCATGTCTTGTGGATGTAGCCAGCTGATAAGATTATGCACTGCTGAGAAATATCATTACTCTGGAAAAGAAATAAAGATTAATGCTCAGAAATGAGGGAAAGGCTGGAAGTCTCTGGTGACTGAAAAATGAAAAACAGCATCATTTAGGCTTTGCTCGTTGTGGTTGTTAACTCTCCAGGGAGACCCGGGCTGTGCTTTGTAAGCTTTATTGCAACTGCATTGGCATTAATCATATGCCTGAAGGCAGCATGGCATGTTGTTTGGCAAATGATGTTGTGTGATGTGATGGGAAGGAAGAATTTTTAAAAATTCTTCCCCCTTTAATAATGTTCACCACGCACAGACTCGATTCTGATCTCACACTGGTTTTATATAGCGATTTTGCTGATTTATGCTGTCATGTAACAGAAAGCAAGGGCAAGATGTTGGATGATACAACGAGTCATCACTCATTTGAGAGCATCCTGTGCATTGCATTTTAATAATGCTAATGATTTTTGCTAATTGCAAAACTGAAAAAAAATGAGAAGAAATCAAAATGAAATAAAAATATTTTTCCTGAAGAAGACAAACTTGCTTGTGTCACAAGAGAACAAGGCTTTATTCATTGTTTCCTGTGTTCATGCTCTATGGTATCAGTTTACACCATTATGAAAGGAGATTTAGATCCAAGAGGTTTGTTAGAAAAAAAGGAGGCATAATTAAATGCTGTGTGTCCCAGGTCATTCCCAACAGGAAATTTGGAGGCAGCTCTTCTGCTGTCCTAGAAAGGGGAGTTTGGCCAGGCAAGCGTGGGCTGCACTGGGCCCTTGTCCTCAGTACCAGAGAGCAGTCCTTGATCTCTTTGTTTACTAATCTGGATGTGGACCTGATGGCCATAATTTAGGAACACAGCACTATCTAAACAGGAGTCACAGAGTTTTCTCTCCTGCCCCACTGTTGATGTCTTTACAAAACAAGCTGGGAAGCCGATGGATAACACTGGACAAGACTGTATTTCAGCTCTGTAGAGGCAGGATGCTGTGGTACAAGCCCAGAGTTGGAGACAGCCTAATTAACTTGAAAATTTTGATTATTCAAGGCTCATTACCGCCAACTGAGTAATACACTTCTATAGATTTTTTTTTCTGGATGACAATCATTGGCATCAGCCAGGAGTCCAACAGGAAGTGGCTAAAGGTTAAGGGGTGTTACTACAATTCCTGCTTCCAAAATTTCAAGTCCAACAGCCGGAGTGGGACTGCACTGCTTTTTGCCATTGCTGTCCGCCAGCAGCAGATGATGTGTTTTGGCAAACCTCACTCTGCTGAGTAGACTAAGGCCTCTGAGACCTGCATTATGTGCAGATTCCAGAATTTTTCAGGTATTAATGTATTGTCCTTAAGACAATTCCTTAGCCCTTGAGTGCAGATATAGTTCTAACTCACAATGCAAAATTCTGCTGGTGCTGCAAAGTGACAGAGCACAGTTCTCTGCTCTTAGATGTCTAACTGCCTTAAATAATGATTTTCCAAGTAGTGGGATATGATGTCACCAGGGAACAATAATCAAATATTCTTGATGATTACCCAGGGAAGCTGTCATGAACCCTGCCCAAAGGACTAGGAGACGGAGCTGGGCCCATTCTCATGGCTCCTGAGGAAAGCATAGCCTCCCTTGACATGGAAGACCTAGGCAGAGAATAAAGTTTTTGATGAGACTGTGCAGACCAGTGTGTCAAAATCCCCATTTTTTAGTATATCCAGATTTCCAGAGCACCAGGAGCCAGGATCATGGGCACCTCTAGAGACTGCTGCTGTACTAAGCCCACTCCCAGCATACAAAACCATCTTTCCAGAATATGTAGTAGTGCTGTTGTGCTTTTTTCCAGCACCTCTATTCTATACAAAATTAACAGTACATGAAAGTAAGATAATAAATTTGTGAAGTCTGGAGTCCCTTTGGTCCTACAGTATGACCGAAGAAAACTTTGCTGCTGCACTTAGAGGGATGTTTCTATCATGTTTTAGGGAACCTTGAAGAAGTTAAAAGACACATGGTGGTGACATCCTTCATGTCCCTCCATCGGATGCTTTGGTTACAAGGGGTTCAATAATGAAGGACATTTTCAAAGATGCCAATCAGAGCAGTAGGTGTTCTGTGCCTGAGAGGAGTGAATCTGGGCCCCTTGGCATTCCGTCCTCGTTTGTTGCTCTGCCAGGCTTGGCACTCCTCTTTCAGTTTGCCCTCTCTTGGAGAGGACCATCCCTGGGCACGGCTCCAGTACATCCAGCTGGCAGACAGCAGCAGGAGCAGTACCAGAACAGCAAGGGGGAGAACCAGGCTGCTGCAGGTCAGCACCAGGGAAGCCTTAGCAGGCTGGAGGGGAGGTGCAGGAGATGAAACCTCAAACTGCACCTAGATGTTCAAAGGCAAAATGGGCTGAAGCGAGACAAAGGTTAGGAGTCATCTTTTCAACAAATTCAGATAGTTTTTGCTATTCTGAACCAGAGTAATTGTGATGTGCAGATTAGAGCTCTATCAGTTGCTTCATACAGACAAAAAGGTGTGCGTATACAGCTTCAGTCTTGTGAGAAAAAGGTGATTATTGGATTTTACTTGATTGTTTTGTGCACTTGTTTGGGTTTTGTTTGGTTGAGGGTCTTTAGCTTATGGGTTATCTTTTAAAGATTTCTCCCATAAAACATAAGAACTGTGAACTTCCTCCTTGCAAGAAAGGAAAGCCCTGACTGATACATTCACAGGACTTCAAGTGAATGGGTTTTAAGAGAAGGGAAGAAACCCCTGAATATTATAAGATTCAGAGCTAAATTATGAGCACTGAAAACTTTGGAACGAATATTTTGCTCTAGGTCAGTAAACAATAAACCTTTGCTTGTCTCATCCAAGTATTATCAGTAAGTACCTGGGAGTCATAAAGAATACAGCCTGCTCCTGTGAGTCAGGATGTCTGCTAGGCACTTCTCAGGAGCATTTACCTTGCAAGTTCTTTCCAAGGAAGTGATTAACATTGATTTCAATGTGCACAGTGGCATTGCTTTTGCTCTAACAGAACTTTATTGTTTGACACTTTGCTCACACAGATTTTCTGCTTACATGCATTTGTCCTAACAGCAAGCTGCAGACACAACAGGGGGGAGCAGCCTTCCCCTTTTTCAGCGCTCTCTGTGTATATACTGAATGAAACATAATATTCTTAATAAATAAATCATGCAGTGCAAGATATGTGGGGAGTGGGAACAAAGGAAGAAAAAGGCCTGACTGAGTTTGTCTGGCAAACTTCAGAGCATGCTGGCCTAATGTCTTTTATCATTGAAGATTCATACAGCTACTTCTCAACCCTTCATACATATGCAGGCTTGTATTTGTGGAGGTTGCAAAGAAAATCCTTTCAAGTGTAAACAGCATATAAACTCCTTGCTGTCTAAGAATGTCTCTCAGAGGTGCAAGCTGCCTCTGTGCTCACTGCCAGAAAAATAACTCTGAATATTAGCACTTACACATGGCCAGAAGTATGGCTATCTCTAACAAGTGCATGCTAGCTGTACCTCTCAGTTCTGGTCCTGTCACAAAGTGTCACATCTACTGGACCTGAAACAGCCATAGGCCCTGTCTGAGGGGAAAAACCTCTTGAAAAACAATGTAGGTACTTTCCTGGCTGTGCATTTGTTTTTCAGAAGTGCTGAGAGTCCACAATGCAGGGAGCCTTCTCTTCTGGGCACAGCAAAGTGAGGGTGCTCAGAAGGTTTTTGCTTCCACACTGACAGCAGCCAAATGCAGAATGTGCTGCAGGTCAGGGGACAGGGAGCAGCTGTGCCATGGCATGCTGCCCTCTCAGTGCCACTGTCACTGGCCCAGGGCCCCTTGGAGTGAGCTCCAGCTGGAGCAGCAGGTTCTCAGCACCCCCAGGTGTCCTGGCAGCTCGGTGGGCGTGGGTGGCACTTGCTGCTAAAGTGGTGCCAGGCATCATTTCAGAACAGGTCTTTCACAGAGACACTTTTGACATTTCCATGCTGTAGCTTTCACCATGTGCATCAGTTGAGCCTGAGAGTATGATTTTGGGAAAAGGATCAATATGATCTAAAAAGCATGAAAACAAAACCTTTAGGACAGCTGATTGTTGTTCTGCTGATGTGCAATTTCATCAACTAGTGACAGCAAAATACTGTTCCACATTAAATGTGGATGGCTTGGAGAAGATTATGTTCTTATTGCCCCACAGAAACCAATAATAAAATTCCTGATCCTTTTTCTCTCAAGAAATTCTTTTGGGCTAGACCCAAAACTCTCCTGCTGCTGGTTATTGAACATGAAGAGGAGGCTGGTGTTTGTAGTGTTTTCTTGTGGGCTCTGCACTGATATCCAAAGTGTTTCTGTGTCCAGACTTCCCATGCCATTGTTTCACAATTGTCCACCTGCTCCTGGTGGGTTAAACAATGTTCTTCCTATCACTCCTCCAAGTGTTTGGGATTTCTGATGAAAGAGGGAGCAGCAATGTCCATTACTGTTACAAGAGTGACATTTTTACATTTGCTGGCATTTCCTTCTCTTTGCCAGTATCCCAGAGCCAAGTCAAACAGCCCCACCTCCTTTTGCCATTCTTGCTGCTGACAGCTCTTCCCAGTTCACCTTGTGGTCACGCATTTCCAGGCAGTGCTGTGCCTCAGCTTTGTGGGACAGTCTCACTCAGTCCCTGTTACAGGAGCCAGCTCTCCTGCCTTGAGCCCGGGTTGTGTGGCCCCTACACTCCCCTTTCTCATGGTGGCTGTGTCTGAGACTTCACCCCTGCAGTGGAAGAAGCACTGAGGATGTTTGTAGTCTCACAGACACGTTTTTCAGAACATGCCTCCCCTGTCACTCAGCTGGAGAGAGCAGGGTCCCTGGGCAGGATAGTGCAGCAAAGCTCATCTGAGAGACCCTTCAGTGATGTCTGCTTCTCCTTCCCTGCAACTTCTGAGCTGCCTACCCTTTCTCCCATCACAGTGATGGGAGCAGGCTTCCCCAGCCACATGTCAAAGTCTCTGCAGCATAACCTGGGGATTTGCACCCTGGCTTCCAGCAACCCAGCTGGATAAATCTGGAACATGCACTTCTGTTGGTATCCTGTAATGAAATGGTTTCACAGCCGCACCAAAATGGGTGTGCTGCACAGAGGGAAAACTCCCAAATACCCCAAGTCTCCCAGCTTCCTTCACCATCCATCTGCTATCTTTTTTTTTTTTTTTGCAAAAATGAGAATGTTTGCTATAAATGAGAATGTAGCCTTTGAAGCTGAATGTAAAAGAGTAATTTCCCATTAGATCCTGGAAGAACTTTGCATAGGAGGAACAAAAAGGCACTATATTAGATGTGTAAATAGTTATATGATTCTGATTTATGTTGAAAACACACTTATAGCTACAGGAACTATAAAAGACAGTCTGAAGTGCTTTCCTATCTTTCATGAGAGGAAGTGTTTCACAACAAAAATAAAATATATATACTTGCTTTATTTCATTGTTAATTTTCTAGAGAAGGGAGGAATGTGACATAAGACATTGTGCAAAAGAATCAAATTTATGCAGATCTAGTGGTTGCCCAGAATTGTATTTTGTGCCACATGAAGGCTTATTTTCTTCAGGGCAGTATTTTTCTTTTTAAATTTAAAAATATTGTATTGTAAGAAACATCTATAGAAAGGCATATCTGTATAGGGCATTTAACCTCCATTGAAGCTCACAGAAATGTCTGAGGACTGACAGCAGACTGTTGATCATGACCTTTTCTTCCCCCAGGTCTTAATTTCTCCTTCTCTGAAAAACAGACCAGAAGAGAAATAAAATTATGAGTGTGAGGAAAGCTACTTAGAAGGAAACTTGGCCATTTGTGCAACAAGGATGGAAGTCAGTCATACCAGAGCACCAACACACAGCCGTGTCATTGCCAGCCTTTGGTGACACAGTGGTGTGTGACATCCAAAGCAGGGTAATGCAGGACAAGAAACTTCTATGAGAGCTGGCAGCAGGAAAGGCTACAGCTGCTGGGAAACAGGGATGCAGAGGTAGCCCAGACTCCAAATGACAAAGTCCTGGAGAAAAATCTGGGAATGAGAAAGGAAAGGAAAGGTTAAATCCTTGAAATGGTCTGGAAAGCAGGCGTGTGTGCTATCACAAGGGCTGAGCCCCACAGCTGCCCTGAGCTGTGGGTCTGGCAGGCAGTGCAGCCTCTGCTGTTTGCAGGAGGGATGAAAAAATACCAGGAGGGAAGGTGGTGAAGAGGAGGTTCAGGGGTCCACTGGTGTCAGCTGGTACCAGCAAGAAGATGTCAGAAGTTAGTGTGAAACTAAGCTGCTGGAGGGCTGGGTATATTTGCCTTTGGTTAAAATCTCAGGTGGCAGCTTTGCAGCTTCAGACCAAATCCTGTTCCCTGCGGAGGCCACAGGCACAGCTCCCTCTGACTTCACCAGCACCCAAGAGTTCACTGCAAGGGGGAGGGAGCAGAGTGCTTGGCTGATGAAAAATGGAAGTGCTGAATAGTGCCGGAGGAGTGTCTCTCACCCTCCCTGCTGTTTTCCCCTCTGCCCTGGAGCTCCAGCTGGAGTTGCTCCTGGCTGAGTCGGTGCAAGGTGCTCTCTGGTGTCAGGCTCTGGGAGTCACTGCCTGCTGTGTGACCTCAGCCTGCAGGGAGGGAAGGGCCCTGGGGGAGAAGGAGCAAACACAGCTTGAATATTAAGTCAAAGTGACGAATGTGTATTTGCTCTCTGGCAAAAGCCACAAGCCCCAGAGCCATCTCTAAGGCTTTCCCTTGAGCAAACCACAAAAATGGCTCAGAAAACTTTATTTGGCTGTGCTCTTACCTTAGGATTTGACATGTTAGCTCATGTTCAGTCACTTGGTCCATATGCTGCAAATGGTCAGCAGTGCCATGACTGTGGCATTTTGACAGGGCAGAACAGCATCTCTTCTCACCCACTTACAGGATCTAGTAATTAAAAGTCTGTATTTTCTGCCTGAGTGTCAGAAAAGGCTTTGAATGTCGATTAGTCCTGTCTAAAAAGACAGTATTGCTTTTCTATCTTTAATCTCAGGAAGAAAGGGAACAATTACATGGTCCAAGGTCTTAAATAATAGCCTGTAACTCAGACTGCCTTCTCAGTGATTGCAGCTCATGTCATGACCCTTGAGAAATAATCTCAAACACCTCTTTGACACCAGTGGTCCAATTTGAAGAGAAACAGGCTACCCATTTAATTTTTTACATCTCTTTCTATAATATTATTAATTTATTGCCTTTTTTTTTTAAATTAAAAAGCACATACTCTCTTCTGGATTCTTGAAAATGTAACAACACAAAGTAAAGGCCTGAAGAACCCCTTGCCAAAATACTCTAGCGTCATGAAAAGTTCACATCCACCATGGCAACTCCTTTCAGGGAGAGAGGGAGAAGGGCACTCCTTGCTGTTGCAATGCTGGGCAGGGATTACAATCAGTCAGCCAATGCACCAAGTCCTAACCAGACTTAGTAGAGGAGCTGGTTGAGATCATGCAGGGGAGCCAGTCATGGTAAAGTCACTGCTGCAAAAGGAACTGTCCACAGAGCAGAAGCTTCATCAGAAGTAACTCAGCAAGCAGTGACTGCAGACAGCTGGTGCTTTGCGCACCTTCCCTGCACATGAGTCTGCTTCCTGAGCAGTGATCTGCTCTTTCACATGCAGACGCTGCTCATGGGAGAATAGAAGAGATTTTTGTTATTTAGAGCAGTGCCTGTTCAGTCCCTTACACCTTAATTACTTTCTACAGAGACTGTATTGCAGCCCTTTAAAGTATTTTGAGCACTATAATTGTTTAGAGGCGTGATTACATCTGGTACCTTGGCCAGGAAATGCTGGATTTTTTCCTATTTTCCCTTGGATAAATCTGTGAGTCTTGATTTCCTTGTTTATATGAATGAGACATTCAGTAAATGGGTACATGCATAAGAAATTTGTGTCCCTATTCAACTCTGTGTCTAAACAACTAAAACTTGTGTAACAACCATAAACAATCACTTAATCTAATGCTGCAAGTTTTCTTTCTGTCTCTCTGTTTCTGTATCAGTGTATTTATGGATGCTGCATCTTTCCTGCCAGCCCTTCAAAGCCTGGGAATTGTGTCTCCTCCTATCTGCCAAAAAGCACCTACAGTGTTTTAGAACCTAGTGCCAATAAATAAATCAAATAACAGCATCAGAGATCTGGGACTCCACAATTGTTTTTATCTTTGAGTGAATGGTGTGGGGTGGAGAAAGCAGCTGAGCTTGCAGCTGCAAAGAGTGAATCCCTTTATTTACCCACTGAACATCTAAAACAAGGGTGATGGAGAGCAGACTTCTCCCATTGCCCCATGCAGACTGGGACAAACCTCTTCCAGCAACAGTTCAGTCTCCCTGCTCTGTCTTTGGTGTTGTGCCAGCTGTGACAGTGGCTTTTTGTGATAGCAGCTTCTTATCACTGAAAACTGGGCATGAAAGGGTCTCTCTCCCAAAGGTCAACAAACAGATGTGCATAAAAAGGAAACCCTACAAATGTTTGAGTAGTTCCTGATGTTTAATTGGACCCAAGGGCTGCACTGTTGGTGTCAAGCACATGTTCCCTTTCCTATAGCAGCACAAGAAGATTAACTATGAGAGGGCCACATGTAGCACCCTGACTGAAACAGGGCAACATGATTAATGTTCAGGCTGTGCTTATTAAGCAGAGAATCATGGAATCATTTAGGCTGGAATAGATATTCAAGATTATCTAGCACAGCCATTATGCATGTTCACCGTTAAACAACATCCACATGCCCCTGGAACAGTTTCAGGGATGGTGATTCCACTGCTTCCCTGGGCAGTCTGTTCCAATTCTTGACCATGCTTTCAGGGAAGGAATTTTTCCTAATACCCAGGCTAGACCTCCCTGATGCAACTTGAGGCTATTTCCTCTTGTCCTACCATTTGTGACTTTGGAGAACAACCCCCACCTGGTTACACCCTCCTTCCAGGAGCTATAGAGAGTATTAAAGTCCACTATGATTCTCCTTTTCTCCAGGCTAAACACCTACAGCTACCTCAACCACTCCTCATAGGTTGGCTCCTGATGACAAATCTGATCTTGCAACTCTCTACATCTTTAAAAGTGACATATTCTCTGTTAAACTAACTCAGCTTTTTACTGTGATTGAATCTTTTCTTCATGTAATTCAGTCACAAGGCTCTTTTAAACATAGGAGCCTGACATGAACTTTCTCTGTTTTGAATCCTGCAAGATAAAAACCAGGCCTGGCTCCCATCCCGAGCCCTGGGGAAGCCACTGGTGACCAGCCACCAGAGGTGTCACCAATCCAGCTGGATTTAAATTCACCACGACTCTCTGGGCCCAGCCATTCAGTCAATTTTCTACCCAGCAAAGTGTGCACCCTTTCACCCTTTCAAGCCATAAGCATCCAGTTTCTCTGGGAGAATGCTGGCCTGGATACACAGTGACCTGGATGTAACCACGAGCTCAGTAAACCCCACAGTCACAGGGGCTGTAGATGGAGGTGTTGCCTGCATGGATTGAGTTCATCCTTCACATGTCCCCGAAGCGCCTGACCCAGGCAGCTCACAGCGAGGATGTGGGGCTGGCTGTGCCTCTGCCTTGGCCCAGGAATTCTGTGCTCTGCAGGATGTGAGCTGGTGTGTAAAGCCATTTCCATAACCTTCAGAGCAGAGTTACTCTCTATGCCTTGCTCAGCTAGGTGATGCGTCCTCTGCCTGTAATGCTTTTGGCAAAGTAACCTTGCTAAATCCAAGAGATCCCTGATCCAGCCCCTCCACTCGGCACGGGATGTCCTTGTCAAGCTCAAGCAGCATTATGCCACAATACCTCCAAGTGTGTGAGTGTTTCACTGCACAGGGAGAGACTGCACAGGGAGTTCAGACCTTGCTGCCAGCCAGCACAGCAATAAAATCGAGGCCAAGCAAACAGAAAAGGGGCTGAAACAGGACAAAATTTAATTGAATAAGAGCATTTCACAAAGAAAACCAGAATTATTTTAGTCAATTAGATGAAAGAACAGACACCTATAAATAAAAAAGAAAATTGCTGGAGAGCTGTTCTTTCCAGAAGGAATGAAATTTTCCCTTTTGCCCTCTGGTAATCAATGGCAAAGCCACAGCATATTTCACTAGGAATAGCAAAGCATGCCTGCAGACTTCCCGAGAGACAACAATAACCTTTAACAATTTGCACTGGAGCAGCAGAGAAGGTCACCTGCTCTCTATGCATGCTGGGGGTAATGTGAGGTCAGGTACAGGTCACAGTTTTCTGTTTAAACAGACACAGGAATCCCTGTACCCTGCAAAACTTGTGGAGAAAAAAGAGCCCAAATATTGTACCTGTTATGCCAGATCATGGGTGCAAGTGAGTAAGTGCAAGTATTGTCTTGCTTTTTCAGCTCTATGGTCTTCACCCCAAAGCCTGATTTTGTGGATGCTGGGAATTTCCTCCATTTGAGCTGTACTCCAAACTCACCAACATCAACAGGATTTTGAGGTTAAATTAAATTTTGAATGAAAGAGCTTTCTATCACACACTCCTTCTGGTTTCCCCCTTCTGTTTAAAATGCCAGGGAAATCAGTAACCAAAGCTAAGCTAACAAAAGACTGAAGTTTACCATTCTTACTGGATTTGCAACCCCTCTGAGAAGACTGGATGGAGTTGTGCTGTATCTCTACTCCATATTAACATATCTCACAGGTGCATATCATGCTATCTGACTATGGGACCATATGGGACTCCACCTCCTCAGGCTTAACAAATTTATTCACAGAAAAAGACATATTATGTTCAGGATTGCCTTTTTCTGAAATAAAACTCCATAGAAAGAGGATTGTGCATTTCTAAAGCTTCTCTTTTGAATGATGCTTAATATCCTATTTTGCTAGTGAGGAAGGTACATTTCACCAGTTTAGCTTCTGATGACAAATTTGATCTTGCAACTCTACATCTTTAAAAGTGTCAGCTTCTCTGTCAAACTAACCCAACTTTCTACTGTGATTGAATATTTTTTTTCATGTAATTTAGTCACATGGCTTTTTTAAACATAGGAGCCTAACATGGACTTCCTCTGATAAATTTTGTTGCCACTATAGCATCATACTTTTTGGTCATATTCTTATCCAACACAGAGGCTGGGTTTGTATTTTTCCTTCCCCACATTTTAAATGCACACCTTTTATTGTGAAGCGGTGGTGGTTTGTTTTTTTAGGTTTTTTTTTTTAGGGTTTTTTTTGTGTTAGTTTTTTGTTTGGTTGGTTGTTTTGGTTTTGTTTGTTTGTTTGTTTTGGTGAAAATTAGATGTCTTTCTTTAAGCAAGAATGCATAAAGAGGGTGGGGGACATTGGTATGAGTGCTCTTGTTCACTTTGGCTCCCCAGTGAGGCTAAGGCCTGACAGAGTGAGGGTCCCTGCCCATGGGGCTCTGGCTCCTTGCCTGGGGCTGATCTAGCTGGGCCATTGCAACCAGCCTGCTGCTCCTTCTGTCTGGCTCCTGAGCACACACTCTGCTTATGGGACAGCCCCAGACCTCCATACATTGAGGGTTTCTGGGGAGTCATCTCCATTTACCTCTTAAAAAACACAAAGGAGCTGAAATTAGAACCAAATCCTTTAAGACATACAGAACCCTCAATCTTTAACTTAAGGAAGAACATGATTCGATTAAAATGTTAGGGATCACATTCTCAAAGCCATGGAAATTTAGGTTTTACTAGCCCAGAGCAAACAATTTTCTGGTGACCCTATCCCTACCTCCCAGCTGAAGATAGTTTTGCTTCTAGCAAAATAATTAAAGGATTTTTATTTTGTTGTTTTTGATGCCAAAAGCATGTTACCAAAGGGCTGTACTGGACAGTTGAAGGCCACCTCTGTGAGGATACACAAGATCCCCCATAAAATGTTTGGCTCTCAAAGTGAAGGAACAAGGTACACTTGTAAGTGCAGCAGCAGCTCGTACTTGGCATTTTTGCAGCTCTTTTTACAGGAGTTGGTCAGTATTGAGGAGAATTGTCTAGGAGACACAGAGTAGCAGAATTACTGGGTTGGCTCCATGTTCCTGGATGGGGGACAGAACGGGAACTCAACAAAGAGTTCCTGTCAAGTTTGTTTTCCAGTTTAATGGTGAATAAAAGACTCCCACTGCAAACCGTAAGAACTTGAGAATATGGGAACAGAAGCAGGGAAAAATATAATACTTTTTGTGCTTCAGGGACTAGCTGTAGCCCAAGAAATTTAAAGACGCATAAAGTCAATGTGCATGTGTCTAGTACACTTTTTGTTTCTCTGCCAATCTACGCGAAGGGACACTTCAGGCCCCCAACTCTCTTTGGGTCCAATTAGGCAGCAGTAATTTACTTGTTGCCACTGCTGTCACTTTCATTTTGATGCTTGTTTAAACAAATTCCTTTAAAAAAGGGCAGTGATTAGTTACCCAAGCCTGAAGTTTTAGTGCTTTTGCTTTATGACAAAATATTCAAATATCGAGCTCTGACCTGACTTGGCACTCCACACAGTGATGAACTGAAGTACATGCACTCATCTGTAGAACTGAAAACATTTATTAAAGAAGGGGTCCAGGCAACATGCTGTACTCTAGCAAGGTCAGGGAGCTGTGACAAAAGGGAGCATCTTCCACTGGAGCTGACACAGCACTGTCCTTGCTCAATGCTGCAAGAGGACACTGGCCAGAAGGTGCAGAAAGTACTGAAAGAAATAGTTTTTACTGCTCCTATATTCTCTGAACATGTTTGCTATGGCCAATACCTGCAGGTACTGATGGTAGTAGCAGTCTGTGGCTTTAGTATTTAAAATTAATACTATTTCCTTTAATTTATTGGTGCTGCTTTTCAGAACTGAGCACCCTGATGAGTTAGTTAGGACCAGGTTTTGACGGCAGCCTGGGCTGACCATTTGTCATCTCAGGTTGCTGTTATTAACTGGTGTGTTCCCCCACTGAAGTGGATCCAGGCACCTCACAGCTGAGTCAGTGTGTACTTTCAGAAAGCACCCAGCAAGATGAAATCTCGTTCCTCTCCAAGGGAGGCACTGGGATGAGGTGGTACAGGGTACACAACAGATGACAACTACAGGATTCCCACAGCCCGCTTCCCGGTGGCTGACCACACCACTCTCCGTGCTCTTTGATGTGAGATGCTCCAGCTGGCATCCCGGGCTATGACTGCACTCAGCTCTATGCTCCTGCTGTGCTCACATACCTGTGTGGTTACCTGTGCTGGAGGAGGAGCAGAAGCCTCACATGCCAACTCCTCAGCAAGATGTCTAACTATGGAGTCATCTTTCCACCCCTGAGCCTTGCCTCTGGACACTGACAGTGTCTGAAACCCAGGTCCCCAAGTCCCATGTACGAAACGATGCTGTCCATGTGCTATGAACAGAAGGGACAGGATGATTAATCAGTGGATGAGCTGCACTCATGGTAACACATCATACATAAAGGGCAAAAAGAGAAACCTGTCAGACATAAAAGAAAATACTTCCCAAGTGACTTTTATTAACTGAAAGTGCCAACAAGCTTTTAAACAGAGTCACCTCGCTCTAATGCCTTTGCTGCAGCCTTTCATGCTGGCTGACACTGTCCTGGACTATCCCTTAGGTGTCTAGTCATATTATAAGAACTCTGAAATTAGGTTATTCAGGGTGTCCCCAATTATCTCTGTTACTCTTTACCATTAGAGCAGCTCTGGGAGCTCTACAAAAATAGAACCAGGAGAAAAAAATAATTGGGAGCAAATTAACAATGGAAGATGCAGCTTTGTCCTTCAAGGCAACCAACTAAAGGTTTCTGTTTTCTCTTTGCATTTTGATTTGCTTCCCTTTATCTTGTCCCGCTATCTAAACAGCAGATGCAGACAGGAAACAAACAACAAACAGGAAAGCTTTTTTTTCTTTGTGGTACACAATGCCTTTAAGTCTGCTTTGGCTACTTTTCTCATTTAATACACGTCTCAGGTTATTGAGGATGGCCTTCTATTCCCTGTGCTACAGGGGTTTAAAATCTAGGCCTGAACGTGGGATCCTTCTCTGTTATAAATGCTCCTGGATATGCCACCATGCAAATTTTATTAAGTTTGTGAGTTTATGTAAGGTTTGTCTTTGCCTGTCTGGTTTGGGCAGTGCATATGGTTTATGTCAGCATTTGTAAGGTTATCACAAAGGTTATCTTAGCTAAATTATGGCCCTTTGTTTATCCATGTGGTTAGTTATGGTGCAAACAGCTGCACTGTCAGTAAAATCTTTCTGCTGCCCTCAACCCTGACCCGGAGGTACCAGACTCTGAGAGGTTACATGGCTTCATATGAAAGTTGCTTTGAAGGGGCTGTGAATTAAAGCTGACACTTTACCTGAAATACCTGCCCCCAAATCAGCTGTGAAAAATCAGGTAACCAGCAGAAGATGCCAATATGTCTTTGTCTAGCAGCTCATTGTGGTCAGTGAAGCTTCTCCTTGCCCTGGGAACTCAGGCATAACATGTCCTAAAAACAAGAAAAACTGCAGTTGCAAGGGGATATCTGGAAGCACTTCAGGAAGGTGGGGGGAAAAGCCATTCAATATATGAACATGGTCTGGGCCTCTTGATGGTAGGGGACTGCCTGCTGCTCCAGCCATCCGGAAATCATGGTGCAGGGGTCTTTTTTTCTTGTTGCCATGAAATACCTGCCATCTCTCCCTTCTGATCTCCCTCTCTGTCCACACTTGAGTGTGAAATAGCAAAGTTCATGTTTGCCAATCAGCACATTCAACAGCCTCTTTACATGCATTCTGCCAAAGATGGGAGGCTTGTGATCCCACTCAAGATCCCACTTGAGGCAGAATTTCTTTTGTTCTTGCTTCTGAAATTATCCTAAAATCATCTGCTAGATGAATCATCAGCTCCTTTTTTCCCTGACCCATTGCATATCACCCTGCATTTTGCAGGGAGAATTCAGTTTCACATCCAGAATTTCTGACTTGGACTCACTGTTTCAGTCTATTTATGAGGCTTTGTCTGATCTGGACTGTGCTAGTGGGCCCCAAGCAATAAAATCAGTGAAGTAAAGTGGTGCTAATCTGCTGTGCCTCCCAAATCTGGCTCTCTTGAGTCTGTGAGCGTGTGCCTGTGTGTCTGTCTGCCTAACTAAACAAGTGCATGTATGTGTGTAATCTAGCCGAAAAGAGGATCTAATTAGAGCTAACCAAATACTGGAAGTAATTTTTCTTTGAATAAATTATTCAATGCATTTTGTCTTTGTTCATCTCATAAATTATTCAGCTAATAGTATTTGAATGGTGCTAGAGCTCATAGGATACTGCAGAAATGATCAGTCAGATAGCATATTCAGTAAGGAAGAACAACATTTGCTAAATAATGAATTTGGCAAATAACACTCATCCAGCCCTGTGCTTAATCGATGTAATGAGGAAGGCAGACAGCACATGGCACTTGTGGATAGCTTGGCAAGTGCATGAGGAGCTGATCCTTTCAGCTCTGCCTCCTTCTGCCCCAGCACGGAGAGATGTACAGAGTTTCCTGTTGGTACTGATGTGAGTGCCCCAGCTGGGCACCCCACACTTGCACACACATTCCCACAGCCAGAGGCAGATATCCCAGATATCCAAGTCTCAGCTGCTGGGCTGGGCTACCCAAGTGAGCCTCTTGGCTGGCAAACCTCTTGCCAGCTCCTCACTTACTTTCTTGTGTGTAGATAGTTTTGGGTGTCGGGCAGAAGCTCTACCAGTGCAGAATGCCAGCACTTTTCCCACTCCTTTGCGCTTGAATTATGTGGCAGCAAGGACCATTGTCTTGAACCAGCATAAATGAAAGGAAAAATAAAAAAATTAAAAAATAACTGTTAATAAAAAAATGTTAATTAAAAAAAACAACAACCCTCTCTCTTTTACTAGACAGGAAGATTGCAGACTTACAAATAATTTATTGGAAAAGGAGGAGTATCTTATTTGCTGGAGGAGCTGATTTCAGGACATGAATTAATACATTTTTGGGGTAATTTTATGCCAGACATTAGGAAGGCATGTTACATATTTCCTAATTTTTGTCTTTTTTGTTTCCTTTCACCATCCTTGCTCTTTCCTTTTTATGAAAATAAACCCCAAACAAATCCAAACTCTTCCTTTCCACATGACATTCCTTTTTGTGCAGCCTTTCATCTGAAAGAACTGTTTTTCTTGGAACTGTCGAGCTAAGCCTTTGAAAAAATTAGATGTCATTGGCTGTGTGAAATGTCTTCCTTCTTTTCAAAGACAAACCTCAAGGATATCTTGTTTAGAGACTTCACATCTGCTTTATTTAATAGTACCCAGGGCCACACTATCCAAATTAGATTTTTATTGTATTTTCATGGTAGTATTATTAATAGAAAAATAGAAATAATCTCAAAAATCAATGCAGAGTGTCAGACACTTTACATAGTTGCTTATTTCTGAAATAGGCCATTGGCAGGGACCTTTTGTAGGCTCAGGTACTGCTTTTTGTGGTAGGATCTGTCACATTCTTTCCAACCATTGCACACATATACAAATGCATTCTGCATACACTTACATTCCCATGACAGCTCAGCAGCCTGCCAGTGTTTGAAATTATTTTGACTTTATTTATAAGGAAAGTTAAGAGAGGGAATTTTCAAGGCTAGGCCTTTTCTGTGTTTAGTGTTGCAGCAGAAGGAACCTGAGCAGTGAACAGATGCTTAGGTACAGAAGTCAACTAAATAAAACAGGTTGTCCAGAGAAGCTGTGGATCCTTCATATGTGGAAATGTTCAAGGCCAGGTTGGATGGAGCTCTGAGCAACCTGGTCTAGTGGGAGATGTCCATGTCCCCATGGCAGCAGGAGTGGGAACCAGATGACCTTGAAGGTCCATTTCAACCCTATCCATGCTATGATTACATGATAAAAACTACCCACTGATTTCTCAGTCGCTGAAGAGGTTTTGCTGCATTTTTCTATTTCCATCTGCAGGGAAGATGTTGTTCCCTCACAGTGACGCCAGTTTGGCTCAAGGCTTTTTAGCAGTGTGAGCCAGCGTGGATGCTGCCATTCCTGGTGGTGAGGCCTGCAGGCCACCAGTGCCATTGCTGCTGTTCAACCTCAGCCAAACTGGTTTTAGTCCCAAGTCATCGTAGTTACTCATGATGAAAGTTTGTGGAAATGCAGTTTTGCAGCTAAAATTAGTTTGTAATCAATTTTATGCAGTGTTAATCACTCATGTTAATAAGCCCCTCCAGTCATGTTTAAATCAAGCTGTAAGACCTGAACCAGCACAACAAAAGGCTCCATAAAATCAGTCTAAGTTATCCCCCCATAGTGACTAATTATGTTAATTAATTCAAAGCCTGATTAAACAAAATTATGCTGAAACAGAATAATCTCCATGAGTCTTCAGAAATGCTTCTTTTATAAATATGGAATGAGTCATTTACTGACGTGGAAATTTGGGGTTTGTACATGTGTTTTGTTTTGGTTTTTAATTTAATCTAAAATGTGCCTATTTCATTTCTGATTTTATAACAAAGCCCTGTGGCCTCAGGGCTTGCCTGTCACCTGTTGTGGTGATGGCTGGTTTGGTCCTGAAAAAGCACTTGGCTGCCCCAGCTTTCCCTCACAGGAGTGACTGAGCAGAAATTTCTGAAAACAGGGAGCACCAGAGATGACTCTAAGCAAAACCTCAAGCCTGAAATTCCCTTCTATTTCGGAAACATTGGCTAAGGCATCTTGACCATTGAGGCTTGGTCATCCAAGCTTAAAAATAAACACCCTTGTCTACCAGGAATCTACCCAGCCATTTTTAACTCACTGCAGTGAAAATGAAACAACCTGATGTTTGGATGTTGCCAAGGAGCTCTGTGAGGCTCTCCCAGCCCAGGCCAGTGCAGTTTGCCATGGCACCACTGGCACCATTCCTGTTGCAGTGTGATTTGCCACTCTGTGATCCAGCCTGTGGGGAAGCCCTGCTCTGTTAATTGCTGTACTCAACTGTTATTATAAAATAATAAAATTCTCTGCTGGGCAGGCTCTGTGCCCCACCTTGCCCACATCCCAGGAACCCGTGTCAGCCCCAGCAACGCTGCCATCCATGCTGGGCTCCAGTTGCCCACAGCTCTCCTCTCCCAGTCACAGACCCTGGGAGGTGCCCCATGCCCATGGCTGGGGCTGCCCTGGTGTGTCCAGCTGGCCGGCTCCTGTCCATGCCATATGTGCCAAGCTCTCTCCTAAGGGACACCCACAGGGAGCTCCCCTGGCTTCACAGCATCCTGAGAGCCCTGGGAGGAAAACACCCCTCATTTGAGCAACTCCTGGCTGCACAGGTGTGCCACTGACAGCCTTATTTCAGTGGCTGAGGAGGTTTTATTCCTTTCAACAAGGGTGATGAGTTTGTTCCAGCCCATGGGTAATTGGGCTTTAGCAGGGGGGTGACCAAAATTGACAGACTGGTGCTTGGAGCTAGAATTAACTATTTCAGAAAGTCAAGGTTCAGCTGAGAGAAATGAAAGTACTGAGGAGAAAAATGAAAATACTAAGCTGCAGTGTTCAACATCAAATGATTAAAAACCAGTGAGCAATATTGTAACTAAATAGCAGAAATAATTGAGTGTTAGTAATCAATCTGATTATGATTTATATCCTCTGAAGTCCTCTGAACAGAATATTATTCTTTTTACTCATAAGTCTCTGTGTCTGAACATTTTAAACTCCAGAAGATGTGAAAAGACCTCAAATGCTGGATCAGAGGTGAGGTGAAAGCCATGTAGAAATATTCTCTTCTCTCTGATTTACAACAAGTGGAAAAACCAAGAGAGAGACTTTGAGAAATAGTAACTGAGAGGCATGAAATTCAGGAAGCTGCTTATGGTAGTGAAAGATATCAGGAAAAAAAGATCACTAAAACCAAAACAGTTTGGTCCTAGGGAGAGAAGACAACCTCTGGTGATGGGATATGTTATTAGGTAGGATGAGGAAATCATCAGTGATGGGAAGAGATGGATGTGTTGTTGAATAAATATTTCTGTTTTGCAGTTGGAAATAAATAATTTATATCCTTGTTTTAAATGAGAAAGTAGTTTCCATTAGTAAGCAGAGTGACTGCTGAAATACTTTTAAGACATTAAAAAAAAAAATTGTATTCATACCTTCAGGGAAGGTACAGGCCAAGACTATAAAGGACCTAGCTGCAGGGGTCACAGGGCCCATTGGTATCAATGCTGAGCAATTTCCAGTACCTTTACAAAGGCTACCTTTATCCAGCAGCCCCAAAAAGAGGAATGGATGAGTTGTGTTTCTCGGTGCTGCTTAGCCTGACATTTGGCTGGAGAGAAAGAATGGAAAATCTGATATGTGATTCAGGTGATAGGAACAGAGGAAGCAGGGGAGTATAATTCATACCTCTCAACATGTGTGAAACCCAAACAGAAAAGTGTATACTTTTAGTGTCCATGCTTTAAAATTAATGTTTTAAAAATTGGGGTGTGGAGAAAGCAGCTAGAAAATGTTTCATAGGCTGGAGGAAATGCCTTGCAGGAAGAAACTCAGAGGTTAGCTTGTCAGAAAAGAGATGGAATGGTGGCTGAATTAAAATTTATAAGTAAATTCACAGGGCTAAAATGGCAGACCCTAAAGGCTTACTTATCCTGGCAGTTCAAGACAAAATGAGAAGCAATGGCTGGGAATCAAAGCCAGAGCAATGCATCTGACAGAAGGCTCAGGTTTTTAAAGGGACTGATGAATGTGATGGATTCTCCACGTTTTGATGGCTCCAGATCAAGGCTGAACTGTCTTTTAAATATGCAAGCTCTTGGGTTCAGTGCAGGGAAAAGTGGTTAAAATGAAATGACCTGTGATACATATGCAAGGTGCCAGACTGAATGGTCTGTGTGACAGTTCCTTCTGGCCTTAACTTGTAGGCCATGCAAACCTGAGAGAAAAATCTGGTCTTGTATAGGTTTTATAGATAAACATATTAATATTTTTCTTTTTTATTTCCTATGCAAATAAAGGCAGCAGGGGTGTGCAGTGCTCCTGGCCAGCTGGGTGAGCTCTGGAGGCTCGATGTGACCCACCACACACACAGCCCATGCCCAGGGAGTCCTGTGCTCTTACAGGCACAGGAGGCCTGACTCTGCATATAAACTGCCCTAAACTGTCTTCAGGGAGTAATTCATGGATAAAACATTGAATCCACCCCATAATCCCTGTGGGTCTCCTGGGAAGGAAGGGCAGCTAGGGACAGGTTTCAGTTTGATTAAGCTGTCATAGCAGAGCCTTTTGCCCCCAAGTAACTCCTTGTTCATTGCGACCTCTTGTCTGGATAAGAAATGGTTTAAAGACACCCCACAAGTTGCACTGCAGCATAAGAATCTGCCCCAATATCAAATCCAAAGCATCTCAAGCACCTTGATGCCTGTGAACATCCATCAGACATTTCTTTTGACAGTAGAAAAAGGAGAAGAAGAAGGAACAATGACTCCCATGCATGCATCCAGTACCAGGCAGGGGGAGAGCAGATGATGGTGAGGGGCAGTGCAGACCCAGAGGGCCACATCCTGACACAGGCATTTTGTGGTCTGGAGGAAGCTGCAGAAGGCACAGTATGTCACCACAGCCCCCTGGATATCACAGTCACTCAGGCATGCAGGTAGAGTAATGCTCAGTGTCCTGTTGTTACACACATAGTGTATTGTCAAGGTTTGTCTGCTCCCACACGAGAGACTAAAAAGAAATGCTTTAGCAGCCTTTTGAGACATTCTGCACTGTCAAAAAAGTAAAAAGTTTCCCTGCAAACTTGTATGTTGTTGTTGCACAGCTCTGTGAAATACATTGCATGGTAAAAAGCCTGAGAGGGAAGATTATGCAAAATGAATAAGTGAGCAGAGGTGACAAATTCCTCCAATTGACAGTTGGTAAAAGAGGTTAATTGCAAAAGGATTTTATGTGTGTTAAGCAAAGTGCTCCATCCTTTGCAGTTTGCTGTTGCTACTGCAGTTAAAGTACTGCAGTTTTTTCCAATGTAATCCCATGCTCTGTTTTTTGCTCCCATGTGAAACATTTTCCTCAGCCTGAATTCTTTGCCTTTTTGAATCTCTTTATTACCACTTTACAAACCACATTCAGAGGTTCTTCTGGGTACAGTGTTACAAATATTGTTTATTACCATTGTACTGTGCTAGAAAATATATATCATTCTACTGTACGAAAATATATTGAACTATTAGAGATATTCTTATAGAATTCTAGGAATATTCACTTTCTCAACCATATTCCAACTACAATCTTGCTAGAGGCAAAATGCAGATTTTATGGAGAGAAGTAATCTTCTCACAGCCTTTTTTTCTTAATCATCCCCCAGTTCTACTCTGTTTTGCACCTCTTGCAGCCATTTACACCTGACTGAAGAGAAAGTGAAGTAAGTGTAAAATACCACCCACTTTGCATGGGTGGAAATTACTGCATATAATGGGGAAGGCAGTGAAGGAATCAGGGACAAGGAGGGAGGTATCAGCCGTGTATAGTTAACCTAAAGACCCTCACACCAAGATGTGCAGATGTGAAAGTGCTGGCAGAGGCTTCTGGAGAAACAGTTGTTGAGACTGCGGGACTCAATCTGTGCTCATGCAATTATGACCTGTCCCATTTCACCTCTGTGGTACTAATTCTTTACTGGTTTACTGAATTCTCAGCCTGCAATGGACAAATATGATTTTATTATAATTTCACAATCATATTTTTTTCCCAGCAGTTTTGATTCTGAGCATGAAAATTATGTTTGAGGTACACTTTCAAGTTCTGCATCCTGGAAAGTTCCTTAGCCTTGATCCAAAGATGTGAACTGACCTACTTGCTTGCTGGTAACATAATCAATGATTCTTGTTCTTCAGCACAAATTCTTCTTTTTCTTCACATTGTGGTGTTTGCAGTTTTCCAGATTCTGGCAATCAGATTTTGTTAGGCTTTTGTTGGCTTCACGTAAGAATTATCCCCACTTCAGTCTGAGGTGTTATTGTAGCCTAAACCTACTGTAATTCTGTAGTAAATAATGCCCGTGGAGCAAGAAAGGATGTGTCTATCACACTAATATTTTTTTCTTCTGTCAGTCATATGCCATGTTAATGTTCCCTTCACATGCTGTTTATATGTGGCCACTTTTTTACAACATACCACCACTAATGCTAGAGGGAAGAATAAGAGAGTGCACCCATTATATAACTTGTTTAATTCCTCACTGAAGAGCTTGACATAATTGGGAATGACAGCAGGTCTGTTGTTATAATTAGAATTTGTTCTCTAGCCCTAGGCTTTTCCCCTTTAGGGGGGTTGATTGGAGTCCTGGGAGGCCTCACTTCTCAGCATGCTATTTCCTGAAGCCTCTTTCATCCCTGCTGCTAAGTGTGCACTGAGTGACTTGGAGGGTAAAGCACAAAGCTTTGCAGGCTCACAAATAAGTGATTTGTGCCAAGGACCAAACCAAGCTTTCTATAGGCAATGGAGCTGCCAGCATTTTCTGCCACGAAGTGTCATATCATCTTCTGATGTACATTGTGGCAAACCTCTGGGCAAATACGATGGGAACAAGAGAGGCAGCCGAGGAAAACAGAAGATATTACAAGGAAGACACAGCTTTCAGATGTCTGCAGGGAGAGCTTTCCGTCTATGCAGAGATTTTCTCAGACTCTTTTTTTTTAGGGTTCACTAGAGCAAATCCATTGGGTCAGAATGCTGCCAGAATTACCATCAGCCTGTCATGGTCAGCTGCACCTGGACTGGGGGAGAGGAGAGGGGGGAGAAGGCTGGAGTGTGGGCCTGATACCATCTCTTGCGCACATTACAAGTGCAAGTCACCCAGTTAGTCACCTCTTAGAGGAACAGGGCTTTTTGCACTACACTTGAACTTGAGAAACCATCTTTTAATAGAGTTTTGTTTTGGGCTGGGAGACACTGAGGCGAATTCTCAGCTGCTGCAAATTAGCACCGCTGCATGGTCTTCTGTTACACCAGCTGTGGGCTAGGCCCTTGTCAGAGTTTATTTACAGCAATGGGCATGCTCTTTGAGAGCAGTTACATTGCTGGGATAGGCAGCAGAGTGACAAAAGATGTGCCAGTGTCCTATGGCCTCTCTTCCCTGCTGGAGTACACACAGGTGGTGCAGGTGTCCATATCTGAATCACCAGGTGCCTCTGCATGCCGTGGTCAGAATCACACAGCTGCAAACCCCTTTGTCCCAGGGACATCAGGGAGTCCAAATGTTGTCACATGTGCATGCAGCAAGCCCCCCACAGTGTGTCATGCATGCCCAGGTGCTTGCAACACAGGCTTATGCACGTCCAGATTCCTATCCCCACTCAACCTGGATCTAGAAAGCCTTTCAGCTCCATAGGTTCCTCTGAAATTAGAGAGGAGAAGCAATTGCAATGGGCCCTCCAGGATGCCTCAATCCAACCCAAAACTACTTCAGGCTTTTCAAAATATTCTGTGGCTGAATACCTCAGCCTTTCTCTGCGTGTCTCCTTTCCCTCTTTCACAAACACAGGCAGAACTTTTTGGCAACTATAAAAATCCCTCCACCCAGCCCCAGGAAATCTAGAGTCTGTGGGCCTGGAATGTGCCTTATTGATCTGTCAAGGCATTATATCTGACCACTAGATTCACATGTACTCTGCTGAGATTAGCTAAATCGCTCTGTTAATAGGCAATTTCAGACCCAAGTGTCCAAAGATAACAGGAAAAGTTCAGAAAACTGAGTTTAGCTAACTGATCTGTGACTGCTGAGAGCTTGTAAAGCTTTTAAAATGGGCTGTGAGTGAAAGCAATTGGTGAGGAACTGAGGCAGCCCAGGTCTCTCAGGATACAATCCTTACACCTCTTTACAGTTGATGATGTGTCACTCACTGCAGTAACCTGGTATTATTTGCTTGGCTTTTTTCTTTGACCGAAGGCAGGGGGTAAGTCCATCACCAACTGTCCCGTACTTCCATGTGAAATTGCTGGATAAAGATGCATGAGGGGCTGCAGGGCTGAGCAAAATAACTTCACTTCCTGTGGTGAAGCCTGTAGGCTGAATTTCAGGGAATGACTGACATTTCCAGCAGCTCTCTGAGATCTCCGGGGATCCCTGGAAGCAGAAGCGTGCAGAGCCATATGCCTCTCCAGGAAGTGGCCCAGGTCATGGTCTGTTAAAGAGAGAACCATTGTCCATTGTGATTACCTACACTCTCAGCTGCACTTTGGAAACTGGCAGGAGAGAAAATGTCAAGCATGAGTGCTGATGGGGAAACAGATGCCTCTCTCCATTTAAATATAAGTTCATGGTCCCTCTGGGAGAACACCACATGAATCTCTCAGCAACACTAGCATCCAGAGATGGACCTTGGACTAGGACCTGAGCAGGACCTCCTGAGGATGGAGAAGAGCAGCAGAAAACCCAGCCAGCCTCAGGGTTAGGCACTCCATGAGCTCCCCCAGGCCAGGATGACTGACTGTATGGTGCTGGCAAGCTGTGCCTGTGCAACAGTGGAAAGGTGTGCCCACAGCTGTGCATGAGCTACCTGGGAGTCACAGCACGGCAGAGTTCAGAGATAGCCAAGCATCAATGAGCTCCTGCATGGGTTTTGCAGCTGGCTTGGAGCCTTGTTGCCAGGTATGGCAGTGCCTGAGCTACCTAATTTCACTCTGATGACATTTGGGTTTTGCCTTTTTTTTCTATGTTCTCTGTATTCTTCACACATATACTTGTAACTCTGTCACCTATTGTATTAGTAGCTAGTTTCCCCAGTACTTTTCCATGGCCTTTCCTTAAGCAGAAAAACAAAATACATTTCAGGGTTCCATGCCCTGGGAAGTCCAAGGCCCTGTACTATCTTTGTTCTTCCTGGGAACCAAGGCCGAAAGCAACTCTTGGAGATACATTCTCATGGACAAAGCGGGGGGATCCAGAGAAGGGCCTTGACCTGGTGGGGAATTGCATCACCCCTTGTCTTCCTAATCAGTGCCTTTTATCAATTATGCTAATTTCCTAAAATCTATAAAAATGAGCTCACCCCTGGGGGTAGTGGGCTTTTGAGGACATCTTTCCATAACTGACTCTGAAGGCCTTCAAATAAAGATCTCATTTCATATTACCTCCTTACAAAAATTATCTTGAGTTTCATTTCCAGGTTGGGAAAAAGGCAACAACCCCAGCTGAGGATGCGTGTACAAAATACAGTGATGCCTTTTGGACACACCCCACTACATGGGCCGGGTGCTGCAGTGCCCATGCTGCAAATCTCTCCTCTGGGGTGAAATAGGAGGCAAATGCCCTTGATTACATCATAGATTCATAGGTCCAAAGAATTTGTCAAGCCTAAACTGAAGTCCAGGGTTGTATAGCTCCATCTGCCCTTTTATTCTCCAGGGAATCTGTTTGCCTCTAACTCACTGACTCTGAAAAGCTTCCAAAACATATTTCTTGGCACTGCTTGGATCTTCCCACCAGAAGGTCATTATCTTTTCATAAGAATAAAGGGAGGCACAAAACTCCCTAATTCCTTGGCAAATAAACAGGCCCCCGTCAGACATGAACTCTTTCTAAGGCCAGAAAGAAAGGCAAAGAGAAAGTTGTTAAAGATTTTTTTTTCATCAACTTACAGGACTATTTGTCCCCCAGGTCTCCTTTCCTCATCAGCAGAAGCTCAGAATAGAGGCTAAAGCAAAGGAGAAGGTTGTCTAAGTGGGAGGATGGTCTTTACATTGTCCTGTCTTGTGCATCTTGTTCATGCTCCTGGGGTCAGGCTGACCTCTGCAATTGCCTCTTTAGGTCAAATGGGGAGGTACCACTGGACACTGGGTTTTCCCCTTTACTCTTTGTAATGTGAGGCCTGGCCAATTTCTAAAGCTCATCTGGGAGTTTTACAGCAGGCTTTACTGAGGACACTGGGGCTGCCTGTGATTGCTACTGCTCTCTTCCTGTGGCACACAAAAGCTGTGGCTTTTGTTCTCTGTTGTTGGTCTCAAGCTTGTTACAGAGCCCTGGGGAGCATTTTGTGGCCACAGGCTGTGGGGTGGATGCTCTGGAAACCTGTCAGAACTAACCAGCTTCCTGTGGTTGTGGTAGAGTGAGCTTGTCCTGGGACCTTTCTAATTCCAGCTTTGCTGTCTGGTGTGGTTCCTGCTATAATGCAGACCACAGCATTTCAGCCAGTAATTCCCAGCAAAAGGAATTACTCTTTGCTCTAGCAGCAATCCTGGCGAGCCCTGGCACAAGGATTCAAGTGAGTGCTCTCTTGCACCATGTATTTTTGCTTCTTCCCTTATTCATTAAGAAGATGAGAAGCACTGGGTGATGGAGATCAGCCTTTCTCCCACTGCCTAGAGGAAAGCAAGGTAGAAGCAAAGCCCTCTTGGGCAAGGGGAGAGGGCTGCCCTGTGCCGAAGGATTGGTGGGGCTGTTCAGTACAGCTGGTCCCAAATGTTGTAGGTGGGATCCTGGACAGGATATTTATGCCATCATTGCATGCAAGTCTTCTAGGAACTTGGGCCAGGTGCTGACACCCAGTTTTCCTCCCTGCTGGGAGCTCTGTAGAATTCCTCATCTGCATGAGGCACAGGAGCCTGTTGTAGGTGTGGCATATTTTGCACCCACCAGTTCATCTGTGCTTCCTCCTTTCTAGCCTTCCCCAGGAACAGAGGACTTAGAAAGAGAGACGTGAATCCCTGCCAAGCAGAGATCCAGCAAGTGCTATTTAATGCCTCACTATACCCACCCTAGCCTTCCTTCCTCCTCTGCTCTTCAGTTCCTGCTCGCTGTGAAGGCGTGGAGGTTATGCAGGCTGCCATCCCACACAGTTCATCCCTGCAATCCTCTCTGATGTACTGACAGGATCTGACATCCTCCTGCTGAGGGCTTGCCCCTGTGGGCAGCAGAAGTGTAAAGGAGCAGCATCTGGTGGGGTTCAGACAGGAACTGGCAACATCAAAATGCAAGGGAATTCAGAGTTAGGCATCTGCAGCTCTGATTTTAACTCTCCCTAGAAGGTGTTGCTACATGAGCTGGAACCTGCTGACTGAATGAGAGGATAGGAACATTTGCCCACTGTTGTGTGAACAGAAAATAGGTAAGAATTGAGAGAAATAATAGACAAGGAAAAGCTGAATACTTTTTATATACTTTTTTTTTTTCACATTTGACCCTTCAGCTGTCTTTGTGTCACTCCGATTGTCTTGTGTGATTGTTAGGTGTGTTTTTATGAGAAAAGTTTGCATCATTGTTTGCATCATTGTCTGAAATAGCCTAAATAAACGCTGCTAAAAGCTTGCCATTGTCCAGTTAAACAATAAAAAAGCCCAGATGGTTGAAAAAAGATCTGTACTTACATAGACTTAAAGATGAGGCCTTATTCTGCAGAATCAAGTTCTGTTCCCAATAAACCCAAGAGTTTTTAGGAGTCAGTGTGTTACTCCACATATCTGCTTTTTTTGAGAACAGATTATTTCACTGTCGGTCCTTTCAGGAAAGGTGCTGGAGGAAGGTGATCTGTTCTCCACTTTCTCATAGTGGTTTCTGTCATCTCCATCAGAGATAGCAGTGCTACTGACACAGGCTGACAACCAAGGTATCTACACAGCTTTGGTCAGGCAAGATTTGTGGAGACCAATGGCTCTTGGAACTTGCTAGACCAGGTAGTGAAGAGGTGTCAGAAAAGACACTTTGGCGATGGCTCCCTGCCAGCACTGCATTGCTTTTGCAGGCATGTGGGTGCTCCAGGGACCTCACACCCTCACACCTGTGTCAGCAGAAAGGACACACAGCCACATGGCCAACCTGTTGCCTCTGGTTCCACGTGGGCTCCATCTCCATGTGTGTGGCCTCTGGTAATCAGGAAATCTTGTTCCTTGTTGCTTTTGTAGGCATGTGCATTGCCTCTCATGGCACCACAGCCTGGCAAAAGCCCTCCAGAAAATGGAGGTGAATGGAGACATGAACCCCTTGTGCTGCCAAAATCACATCCTAGTGTCGCAATGTAGTTTTGCTGATTTCTTTTCTGGAGTGGTTGCAGATGCTGAAAAACAATGAGATGCTCTCTTTGGGGAGCTGCCTACAGGATTCCCACAAAGGAAGTGGAGCGGGAGGCAGAATGGCAGTCAATAAACCTGCACACAGAGCACCTAGACATAAACACTCGATGTGTCCTCTGGTTAATTCAATAGAAACACTCCTGTATGGGCTCACATGTGACCCACACCAAATCCAGGAGAGCAGGGAATGCACAGCTCTGGAATCAGAACTTGTGGATGCCCCACTTTGGGAGACTGTGTAATAGCAGCAGCCTGGGGACCCAGACAGTTCTGAGCAATTGCTGTGTGCTGGCTGTGCTCCCAGTAAAAGGATTAGCTACAACAAAATGACACTAGACTTATTAATTAAATTAAGATCCTTTCATAGTTTTGGGGCAGGGTTTTCCAAAGTGCTCAGCCTTGCCCTAACTGTGCTCCCACCAAGGGTAGCCAGGAGCTGTACTGGCATTTTCAAGCAGAGCAAAAGCCTTCAGAGAACTTACCTTCATCCTGAAAGCCTTTAGCAGATATCATGTGAAAATGCAGTGGATTTTGGATTCCAATGCAACTCATGGAATATCTGCAGCTGCACAGGCTCTATCTGCTTCCCTACATGAAGCAAAGTCAGTTTTGGGGCACACCTGGACAGGAGAAACCTAGGAAACAGCAGAGGACTTGGGGTGCCCCAGAGATAGCTGGTGCTCCATGAATGGGAGATAAGAGAGATGCTCCAGTTTTATGATATGCTGCATACAAAATGTTCTAAGGGTTTGTATGACATTAAAGATCTTTTCATGCCTGCATCCTGTCCCTATTCCAGTTTGCTTAATCCTGTCCTGCCTTTTTGAAATGTCACCTGCCATCTCAGTCAATGCACAGGCCCTCCTCACTTCCTATCCCAAATTGTTCCAGAGCCTTGCTATCCCCTGGTAAAGTGACACTGCAGTTTGTACTAAAGATGTGGAGTACCTTCCTTCCCTGTCATTTCTTCCATGAGCAAAAGGTCAAAGCTATCACTTCTGTGACTGGGTAGGAGGGATAGTTGTGAGTTGAGTCATCCCACAG
>NW_005054348.1:3860107-3891304 GCF_000277835.1 Geospiza fortis | reverse complement strand
AGGCCAGTAACCTCACCCCATGCAGCTTTTCCAGTGCTGCTGATATTTAAGACAAATGATCATTATTTCAGAAAAGAGGAGGTGATACCTACCCCCTCTGTTTATCAGGAAAGCTTGCATTAAAAAGCCAGAGGCAACTGGGAATTTTTTACTGAACTGGGAGCAGCTTTTTCAAAATTACAGCTGAATTTTTCTCTGCCCTGCCTGCCATGTCATGGCACCCCATTGTATTAATTGGTTTCCAGGGTCGAATCTGGCCTGGCAGCCTTCACACAAAGGCTATGGAGAAAACTGAGCTGCCCCCTTTTTTAAGACTCTCACAATACAGGATCTTGATGAAGTTAACAGCTGGCAAATGCAGAACGTGGAAAAGGAAATACTACTTCAGGCAGCACGGTCATTGTAACCCTTGGAATTCAGGGCTGCGGGAGGCTCTTGCACAGAAATGTTTTTTCAAGGACAGCAGCCCAACAAATGTGACAATCAGTAACAAAAGCTCAGAGAGGAAAGCAAGACCCAGCAGGGAACAGGGAGGAATTGCCTTTCAAGCATGGCACTGAGTGACCAGACAGGTAATTTGGGAGGTTGTCTTTCTATAAGTATTCAGCAAATCTCTGAGAATGGGAGGCACTGCAAAATTGTCATTTTATAGTTTTGTACAAGGCATCTGGTCAAAATCTGGAGAGCTTTAGTTTCCAGAGCCAAAAAGAGAACATAGGCCAATTTCTGATCCTTTTAATGTTCTGATAGAGATTTCCATCACACATGCAACGAATCCTACTGGCTCAAACCCCCTGACAGTGAATGTCCTCATATTTTAGGTTTTATCAGCTGAATATGCAACTAAATATCTAAATAGTAAAACAAATCTTATGTGGTTACATTTCTTTTCATGCATTTGTCTCTCAGGCTTGTCCCTTCCCACAAGAAACTTCGAGCCCACTGACTAAAGTGTCCAAAGTTTAGACAGGGTAGAGATCAATTACATTCCTATCATTTTAAGGGAAAATGTTTGTTTAATAGAAGGTGTTTGTTCAGAAGGCAGTGAGTGTCCTATGGCATACTTAGAATCAGTGCCTTTGGTGAAGAAAAACCTGCGGTGTGATTTCGATATTATCTGTGCAGTTCTGGCCGCTGGCTGGGTGTGGTCAGGGTCCACCTGGCCCACATGCAGTGTGGGATTGAGCCGGGCTCTGTTGCCCTAGGGCCTCTCAGTTCTTAGTGTACATGCAAGCTGCTGCACAGGGGCTTGAGCTCAGTGCTTGAGTGTGGAGGGGGAATTGAAGCATTTTGGATGTGGGAGAGATCAAAGAGGGGTTGAGGAGGGGTTGCTGCAGTGAAAAAGCATGGCCACAAGGCATTAACCTGTGGGAAACTGGATTATGTCGCTGCTCAGAGTGACTTGCTTTGTTTTCTGGATAACACAACTCTCAAAAATGTTTCCTGTGCAGGGTGGTTTGTTTCCTAACATGTATATAACTTTTGATACCGAAGAGGAATTTGTGTGAGTGCCATAATCTTTGCTCTTTGCAGTATTATATTTAATCACAAGGGCCTGATATAGATGGCAGATGTGAGGAATTAATGGGACACCATTTCAGCTCACTGGTAATTTCAGTTGCTGTTACTTCACCTGTTCAAGTGCCCTTTTGTTGTACAGTTTAATTCTGATTTTAAAGATGCTTCCCATCTATAATACATCGATTTCAGTAAAATTATCCCTGTGTTACACCAGGGACTCAGGCTCAGTATTTAGGCCATTCACTTTAAACTCATCTCAATAGAAACCGTGTAAAAATTCCACTGAGTGTGTGGATTCTTGCCTTGGGTCAGTGGTTGTTGGCTACACACAAAGTAGGCAGGGGGCCTCAACTTTCTGAGTAGGGAGCATTTTGTGTTCACCATAGGTAGATGCCAATAACAGGTCATGGCAGGCAGAAGTCAGAATCAGATCTGATGCCTTTACTAAATGCATGATTGCTATTTTACAGGAAGCATCACACAACACTATACCAAGAAAAAGAAGCATGCATTGAGCATCCAGAACCTTAGATGACTTATTTTTTGGAACTCAGTCACCGAGTTATATGCTGCTGTCTTGGGTAAGGGCACAGTGGTATTCCTAGAAGTGCTTTGGGATCATTAGTCCCGCTAGGATATGCGCATAACTGAGTTAAGTGCACAACCAGCTTGGAGCTCTTGGTAGGCAGATATCAGTGCTAAGATGCGCGATGGATGGGAAGAATGATGCGCAGAACTCCATGATATCAGAAGGCTAATTAATTACTTTATTATACTATATTATATTATAACTATATTACACTACATTACACTAACAAGAACTATCACTAACTAACTCCAAAACCAATGGTTCTCTGCTTGAGAGTCCCGACACACACACGTGGATCCGATTGGTCAATTAATCCAAAACACCATCACCAGAATCCAATCAAGCAATCACCTTGGGTAAACAATCTCCAGAACACATTCCACATGGGCACAAACACAGGAGCAGCAAATGAGATAAGAATTGTTTTGATCATTCTTTTCTCTGCTTCTCTCACAGCTTCTCTCAGGAGAATCCTGAGAAAGCTAAATCTCTCTCTCTTCAGAGGGCATGTGAATACCACAGGCAGGTACTTGAGAAGTCATGGCTCACTAGGACTCTGCTGTTTCTTGGAAACTGCAAAGAGATGGAACATGCAAGCTTAAAGACAGGGTATTTCAGTTGCTCTCACTGCAAAATCTACATATGAATATTTATTTCTTGCCTGAAAAGGGGAATGGAGCTGGGTTTTGGATGTGCCACTGTCACATAACACAGTGGGACTTAGAGAAAGGTTAGTTAGTCCATGTGCACAGCAGGGTCCTGTGAGCAGTGTGCCCCATTTTGTTATATCTTGCTTTTCTGCAGGATTGTTTTGGTCCAAGCACAGGTCTGCACTGGCGTAGCCATACCTCCTGCTTGGGGACGTGGTGTCACCTTCCTGAGAGCATTTGAGGGAGGGAGGGGAGGATAAAGGCAGCCCTTTGAGCCCCTAAGGTATTGCTGTTGGCTGCGGATCATGCCACTTGTCTAAGAGACAGCAAAAGTAATGCATACAGCACTTAACTGCCTTAAACACAGCTCATATTGAGTGCTCTGCTGAGCATCCCAGCAGCACGAGATTTGCCAGGTAGCCTGCAATTGTATAAAATTTAGTTTTTTGTAGAAACCAGAGAAAAATGCGTAATTACTCACAGAATGTGGTCATAATTGCCTTCACTAACAAGTAAGGGCAGAAACAGTCGCCTTTAGCTCTACTTTAAAAGGACAAAGCAAAGAGCACTTGGCTGGAGGAATTTCCCATAAAGAAGAGGTGTTTGGCATTTGACAGGGTAATTGAATGTTTAGAGGAACAGGCTGACATGAAAATACACTTTCTTTTGTGTGGCTCAGGAAGACCAATCTTTGTCAACAGCCTAAGACACAGGATGCAGGACTGTCAGGAGCTGGGCAAATAATGTGGTGTACGCCAAGTTCTCATTTGGATTTTGGGTGCCACAGCCTTCCAAGAGACTGTGATGTCTACCTAGAGTTGCCTGACAAAATGTCCAGGGGACAGGACGCATGGCTTTTTAAGTCTTTTTAATTCCTGAAGTCACTTTGCATGATGTTCCCTCCCAGCCTGCCTCCATTATGTCCTATCCAATAGTCTGGTCTGAGTGGCTTAGTGCTGCTGAGCAATGGGATGTTCTGTGTCCTTTCCTTCACATGATCTCTAAAGGGCCTTGCAATTCATTGTGCAGCCACCCTGGCTGTTAGTAGAGCACAGGGTGAAAGAAGCACGTGGGACAGGAGAAGGGGACTTCTGCTATCAAGACAGACATGGAGCTGTCAGAGGAGACCTCCCTCAGGCCACTAAGGGAGTGGTGGAGCTGGCCTCTTCAGGACATGTCTGTCCCCTTCAGGCAAAAAAGAAAGTTTTGAAATGGGGGGCTTTTAAATCATGGTCTTGCCCCAATCCCTGCTCCCCTTCTCTCTCAGTGCCCTGCAGCATTCACATTCTCTGAAAAATCCCTTTGCCCAGGATTTTTCTCCTGGGAAGCTGAGAAGCCTCAGAGAAAAAGGAAAACAATTATTATTATTTCATTTGCTTCTCCTGTGTTGTGCTCACATGTGGAATGTGTTTGGAGATTGTTTACTCACAGGTGATTGTTTCATTGGATTCTGGTGTGTTTTGACTCAATGGCCAATTGAGGCCAAGCTGTGTCGGGACTCTGGAAAGAGTCACCAGTTTTCATTATTATCTTTTTAGCCCTCTGTAGGTATCCTTTCTGTATTCTTCAGTCTAGTATTCTTTACTATATTATAGTATCATAAAATAATAAATTAGCCTTCTGAGAACATGGAGTCAGATTCATCATTCCTTCTTGCCGTGAGGGTCCCTGCAAATACCGTAGTGTCCCTTCGTCTCATATCCTATGGACTGAGGATACAGCTTTTAGATAAAACACCCCAAATTTGTCTCTTTGCAGAAGGTCTTTCAGATGTTCCCTCTCCTCACAGCTCAGCCAGTTCAGAGTACTTACATAAAGGGTCTGCTAGCTGTGGAGTGAGGTTATTTCTTCCCATCTTTGTTTTGCTTTGAATTTTGCATGGACCGGGACTGTATTGTCAACCCATTAATTGTCACAAAGTTAATGGCTTGGATCTACAGGCCACAGGCTTAAATTTCTGGGAATGAGATTTACTGCAGACTATCACATGAGGATACTGTGACAATCTAGTTGAGGTTTAAGAAGAGCAATCCTATTAGCTTGAATTGCCGATAGGGATCAAAGCTCTCTTTCCTCTTACACAAATGCCTTGGAAGCAAACTGATCACTGTCCAGGTCTATCAGACCATGAAACTAGATTAGCAAACTGGGGCCTCTGTGACCAAATGACAGAGCAGCTGAAGCTGCTGTGCATAGAGGAAGAGAGAGAATTGGGGAGATTATGCAAATACGTGGCAAATAACGCAATTTATAGGATATAATTAAATAAAAGCGAAGGTACAACAGCACTACCAGCTGAGTACAAACTCGCTTCCACTGTAGCAAAGGACACATTCAATGTCATGGCCAAGAGAACCACCTCAGGGATGAACAGCAAACAAAAATTTATCTTCATAACTATAAGCTTGTTTAAAGTGCCTGGACACCTTTTTGTGGTGCACAAGGAGAAGAATGTAGACCCTTTTCTCCAGGTATGTGCCATACACACTTTGAAGCAGCTGGCCTTTTTATTAGAGTTAAGGAAATAAACTGAGCTGGAGAGCAGAGAAAGAATGGTGATTGATGGTGATATGGTTGGTACTAGCCACATCACTAATACGACTTTAGTGGTCTGAGGCATTGTTAGGTTTATGGGAACAGGGCTTTCTGGTGCTGTGCAAGCAAAAAAACCCCATGGGTTCTGTGCCAACAAATATTCTTGTCTAGTCCCACACCCCTTGAAGGATGTTCAGGCTGATAGCTGGCTGTGGCTTATGTAGAAAAAATGACAACTTGCATCCTCTTGGAGTGGGACAGGTATCTGGCATTCAGTTCTCCTGCCCCTGACTTAAAACTGATTTACAAAAAATCCTAATACAGAATTTAGTCCTATGGCAAGTTATGTGTATCATTAGGAGCCAAAGCCCTGTGTCTCCTCTCGGGGGAAAAGTCTGGGGCAAATTGTCCTGTGGGCCCCTTTACCTCCTGAGATTGCAGCAGGTCATAAGTTTGGCAAAGACCTAACAGGCTTCAGTAGTCAGCTAGCGCCACTTTGTCCCTCTGTGGATCAGACTAGGTCTGGAAGTGGGGATTAGCTAATAAAGTAATGCCATTTTTGGCTAAGTGTCCATGTTGACAGGTAGTGTTTGGGTATCTATGTATAATTAGCCAAATGATGTGCATTTAGTTTGTTGGGTAGATGCTCTGAGGTTAAAACCAACCCTGAACAGCTTGTATTGATAAGTAGGATAGTCCTGGTAAGTACCAGCAGAGTATTCTCAAGATTCAGCAAGGCTGAAGTTTGCCCTGTGCTGCTCATTATTCCTCCTTGCAAACTTACCATAGACTACTGATTTTGATAAAAACTTTAACTCTTCTTATTCTTTCAAATGCACTGTCATTGCATTGAAACATACAGAATATGCTTTAAAATGGCTGAAAAGTCTTCAACAGTTTTGGGCCCTTGAATCAGCCGAGCAGTATGACTGACAGATCACAGGCATTTCTCCTTGGCAAGACGTTTTGCTTGATAATTCACCAGGGCTGGAATTTCCTTCTCGCACAGGTCTGCCCACAGCCCAGCCTTGCAGCCCAGCATGTGCTGTTAGCAAAGGGAACTTTGCTCCTCATTTTGCTTCTGCCCTTTGATGTTTCTTACTCTGAGCCAAGAATATGAACTCTTTGGTACACGCAGAAATGGAGGAGGTACTCCAAGGAAACTATACGTAAAAGTTGGCAGCCAAGACAACCATATGTAGAATTAATAGTCAATACCTTATTGATTACATCTTATATGACAAAACTCCAAATAGAGTTACTAAGATTTTCCAGTACAGTAGTTGTTAGACTGTTTTTCTTTCCCCTTTTTTGTTTTGATTTGCTTCTGATCTAATTGTGACTGGAAGTAAGCCTTATTCACAGCACTGGCAGCAATTCCTGCCCACAAGTTTTGGGAAGTTCACTCTGTAATCTCAATATGGATGTGCCATTGATGGTCTTGTCTTGAAATGAATCTGAACTGGAACCCAAAATCTGAATGCCACGTTACTGCATTAAGAGCAGGTTTTGATTTTGATGCTAATCCAAATCTGTATTTCCGGACTTGACGAGAAAAAAAAACAGTAGTAGTAAATAGTATCTTAAAAAAACAGGAACAGTAACAGCATCAATAAAAGCAATAAAACCAATCATATCCACACATTAGAGCTCCTATGCTCATAAAGAATGCATTTATGAGTGCTTTTATGAGTGCTTCATCTAAAATTGTTGCACATGAACTTTTGATGTGCAACACAACAACAGCAGGATTCCAGTGAAATCTTTAGGGGAAAAGCAAAAAATAACATCAAATAGTGTCACAATTGAAACAGAGGGGAATGTTCAAGCAATGTATAATTAACCCAGCTGGAATTTGGGCAGGATATCCAGGTTAACACCTCATTCAGTCAGTGGGCTGTGTAGTAAATTGTTGAATATTGTTGTTTAAAAGTCAAATAATTGACTGAGCTCTTTTCATGTGTAGAATATACAAGAAGGTCAACTGCCTTTTTAACATCTGGTAGCAGAACCCTGGTGATTTACCTGCACTCTGGTGATTGTAGATAGCCAAATGATGGATGACTTTGCTGGAAAGCTCACTCTGTTAACTCATACAAGCCCACAAGGAGCCTGATAACTCTGCTTTGTGGAAACATTAAAGGCTTTGTCTGTAGCTTGTGTAGATTGACAAAGTACCATAGATGTCAGTGGGACTCTGCTGATTTATATGTGCTTTGGACATATCTCTAAACCAGAAGGCCATTCATTACTTTTTCTTGCTTGAAGGAAAAAAAAAAGGGGAAATAAGAAAAATAGAAAGTACCTTCATTAATTACTTACTTATTAGAAAACATTTTACTTGGATTTTCAAATTGCCATTCAAACCAAATCTAGGATTTGGACATAGCCTGGATGAGGAGAAGACTGGATGAGATGATGCCACACTTACATTAATTGCTTTGCTGCCTGACACTGGTGTCTGTAGGAAAGCCAACAGAAAAATTACAGAAACAGCAAGCAGAGCTGTAGATGGTCTTGAGGATCAGAGAACTGATTAGGGGGTAAATTTTCCCTCAGTCTAATGAACCCATGCATTAAAAGAAAGACTGCCTGCATCTCCCTATCCTTTTTTGGTTTCCTACATCTCATGCCAGTTGAAGCACAGCCTAACCCACACCAATTGTGCTGATCCTGTGGAGCTGACCTTCCCCTCTTATAGAAGTCTCTCTTTAATCAGCATACCTGTACTCTGAGAGACTCTGAGTGCATCGCATTGACTGACAAAAACTAGTTTTTCAGTCTTGCTGGCAAGATAAAGCTAATATGGTTAGGGAAAAGGAAGGTAAGTTCACTCTGTTTTCTGCCTTATCAGCAAAACTGTCAGCCTGCAGTCACAGCGTGGCAGCTGATGGAAACTGAAGACAGGAAGGGTATGGCATTGCCTAATTTCTTCCCTATCCATAGGCTGAACCTGTAGGAGTGGCAGTTAGAAAATTCACCTTATGGCTTAAAACATTTGCTTCAGTTTCATGCCAGGCTTTAGTAAGCACAACACTCAGCTGTAGTTCTCCACTGCGGCTGACTTGGAGGCAGTGTGGAGGGGATGAGGGTCCAGCAGACCAAGGGCAATGGCTTTACTGCACAATCCCCCTGGATTACTCCTGTTTTCCACATATCTCAGGATGACCAGAGGATGCTCAGCCTCCACTGATTTACTGTCTTGGCAGATATCAAGCAGAGCACAAACTATGCTATGTTGCAAGGAAGCTAACAGCGGATGAATGAGGGCAATGTTTGCAGTCATGACTTTCCTTTACAAACACTGAATCATGCTGTTGTGAAACCAGGAGCGAGTGATGAATGACTCACTGTTGGCAGCACACACTGCCCTATCAGTAGGCTCTGTTCAGGGGATGTGGGGGCTGCTGTTTGATATCATCTCTGAGCTCCCAGCTCCCAGCATGCTAATGAGTAATGCACACTGTGGCCTGTATTGATCAGTGATTTGGTTATTCACGAGGCTCTGCACAAAAACACAAAAACATTGCTGGAAGTCCTGTTATTCTCCATCACAAAGATGTTGCTTTGGGAATGTTTAAAAACGTCTCTCTTATTTGACTGTGATGTTTTCAGCTCGAATCTCTTTATTTTGAGGAATTTTTTTCAGTATGAATGCTTTGTAATAATAAAATGCAAAACTTCATTAGTAAGGGACAGAAGAAACATGTTTAGATGATTCAAAGAAATGAGAGTGAGATAGAAATCCTTGGGCCAGTGGTTCAAAGTCAGTGCCTGGTGGCTATGAGGTAGGGGACACATCCCCTGCTTGGGTGCAGGTGATTATACCATATGACCCAATGCAGAGGCTGGAGTAGACCTGCCTGTTTGTAGTGCTGGAAATTAATTAATTGCCAGACTCAAAAAATAGAGAGGGAAAAATGTTCTTTTCAGTGAAAGGGCATCAAGTTGCTTCCTGTTTCTAAGCTATGGCACTGACTGACTTCCCAAAGTCTCCCTTCAGGATGTGAGGAAAGGGTGTGCATCTTGAGATAGACAGGGTTGAGAACAGTGTTACAGGAGGTCTCCATACCTAACTTGAGATGATAAACCAGCGCTGCATCCAGTTTTTACTGAGACTCAGCACAAGGGCTGAAGTCCCAGAAACTTTACAGCGTGATGTGTCCTCTCAAGGTGAAAGGAGGTGTTCACAGATGAACAATGAAGCATAGGGAAGGTTGGCCTGCCTCTGCCAGCTGTCTGGGATCAAACAGGAGACTTCAGTCACCAGGTGCTGCTGTTGGGTCTGTAAGTACCAGATCCCAAGCTCACTGCAAGGCTCCCACTACATTAGGCAGACTACAAACCAGGCTGTCAAACAGACTGAATGGAATTTGAAAGATGGGAGATAAGAGCTCTTCCCAGGACAGGGCAGGAACAGACGGCCTGGTTTGCTTCACAGCAAAGTCCTGCACTTATAAAAGGTTCAGTACTTGCACCAAGGATGGGCAAAGCAAACACACAGGAGTACCTTTATGCAGAGTCAGAGGTTAGAGTATCATTGCAGACCAAGATGTAGGGATGTGACAGTCCTGTCTTTCCATTAAATAGCTGCAAGTTGGTTAAAGAGGGACAAGCTTCACTTTTCAACACATAATGTAGCTTAATTAATCAAAGAGAAGACGTAGGCATTCAAGCTCTGAAGCAGTTTTTCTCTGACAACTGTCCCCTCCCTGTGAGTCTGTGTCATGTGGTAGTATAAGTGCGGGCTAAACTGCACTTAAGACTGAGTAAACAATACGATTTCAAAAGCAATTGGGAAAAGGAGGATGGAAATTGAAAGAAGCCCAAAAATATTTTCTGAATCCCCACCCCAATCACACTGCGGGAGGAACTTGACATTGCCATAAATAAAAATGCACATTAAAACCCTTTCCATAGTTTCTGCAGAGCATTCTCACGGGGCCCAAGATCCCTGTTGATAGCCAAGAATGTATTACACTGAAGGATCACAGGTTCTGGAAAGTCCTATCAAATTTTATGGAACATGATAACATTCCTGCCAGCTTTATGAACCATCACTTCAAGGCTCTGAGGAGTGGTACATCCACTACTGAAATATATGGATGGTGCATGCAACCTTGCAGGAGAGATAAAACCCTGCAGCAGTCCTGTGGTGTTAGCCAAGCTAAACTATGTTCCATCTCCGACAACCACACACCAACACTCACTCCTGACATGTTCCTATAAATATTCTGAGCCTCTACAGAAACCTACTGGCTTCAGCCCCAGCCTGCTCTGTAGGGTTTTCCTGAAAGGCTTTATGGCTTTACTAATAAGGTAAACCCCAGATTAACCCCCATTCTCAGATTTTTCCTTTGAAAAGCCCCCACAATCAGCTTGGGAAAGCAGGCAGCAAAAGAATGGCTATCTCAAACCTCCCCACTGCCCAGAGGCCTGTGCCCAAGCCATGGGCTGTTTGTTTTCCTCAGGAACCTGGAGGCTCTGGGAAGGGGAACTTTGGCACGGAGCTGTTTTGGGAAGAGGTGGATGAATGTGGTTGTGAAGCCAGGCAGCTGAGGAGGGGAAGCAGGACCAGACAAAGGCAGATGCCTGAGCAAGCACAGTGTGTGGCCCTGGGAAGAGCCCAGGAGAGGGGACATTTGGGTGGGGGGGCTTGGCCAAAACAGCAGGGGAAGTTGGGAACAGAGAAACCCTCTCTTGTGACTTGACTCCTGCTGTGTAACACAGGACTTTGTTTCTCCTTTGTAAATAAACAAAGCTGCTTGCAAGAAACTACCTAAGCCCTGTACCGACTTTTCTTCCTGACTGGAACTACCTACAAGACTGGGGATTTTAGACAGCCCCATGGGTGGAAAAGGAACATCAGGGTTTTGTGTAGACAGACAAGCCAGTAATACATTAAAGACATGTATTTAAGGGATGTATGGCAGAAGTGAACAGAAGACATGGATGGCAGGGGTGGGGGGGGAGGTAATATTTGGTAGAATTCATGAGATCCTCTTCCTTCTTGAAGAAATGGTATCTGATGGAAATAAATTCAAACAGGATTTTTCCCAGTTTCAGTTCCTGACTGTAAGTACAGGCAAATTCTTCTGCTGCCTCATTTTTTTTTTGTGTGTGTGTATGCACCAAATTAATGGGGAAGTGTTTGTGTTTCTTTAAGTAGCTAGGAGGTGTGTTCCACTGGCTTCCTTAATCCAGGTACCTTGTTATCTTAATTAAAAACCAAAATCAGCTTTGATCTCCCTACAACTTCATTGCATAACCAGCTTCATTTACTATTGTTTAAGCTCAGTTTGCTTTCCATGATGAAAAGAATTTGTATTTCACACTGAGCAGGAAGCCCTACTTAAATGTTTCCTGGTTTTGATCTCCTTAAAGGGAATTAAATTATGTTCCTGGTTAAAAAAATGCATGGCAAACAGATTACTGAGTGACCAGATTTGCCAAACCATGAGCCAACAGAGCAGCAGGCTGCACACATGGAGGGTGAAGTTGCTCCACTTTCTTGCTTTAAATGTAAAAGGGACTGTTGAGATGGTTCCAATCTGGTTTTTGACCCCCTTTTGTTGCAATTTTGTGCTGCCTTTCCAGACTGGCTCCTCACATCAGCTGAACTGGACCTTTTCACCTTCTCACCCCGTTCCCTTGCACGGGGAACACAAGCAGGGTTAGGGACAACTGCTCTGGCCACTAGATGGGGTGTGGGAAACTGCAACCGCAACCACCCCTTCCTTCTTCCTGACAAAACAATTCCCAGGGGACTCTTTTTACTCCTCTGCTTGCACTGAAGCTGTTGGGAACTACCAGGCTGGAGTAGCCCAAGAGCTGTTGTTGGTTTCTGCATCCCCAGCTTTTATCTGGTGCGTACCCTGAGCCTCCGCAGCGCTGCCATGCCTGGGAGCTGCACTGCAGAGCTCTGATGTGGCCAGAAGGGATGTCCCATCCCTTGCTGTCCTCCTGCATGTGCAGAGCACCAGGCTCTGTTGGCTGCCGTGCCTTGGTGGCACAGCCAGGTTCCTGACAAAATCTGTGGTAAAACAATCCGCTGCTTTCTGCAGGAGTCTGAAGGGAGCAAGTGAGTTTGCCCCTGATGACGCAGGGAAAAGCTTTCTAGGTTGCTGAGTGGCATTTTAGATCATTTAAGAACATTGATCTTTGCCCTGCTCTCCAAACATACTCCAGACTGTATCCCAGAGCCTATGTTTCATTTAGCGTGGGATCTGGGGAGATTTACTTGTTGCCAGGTAGCCACACTCACAGCACGGCAAAGCCCAGTAGAGCAAATGGGACTAACATATTTTCTCACTATGCATACTATATAAATCCAAGCACTCAGCTGCCTGTTTTGGACAGCAGAGGGGATCGAATTGCTTTCATTCTCTTCCCTCTTTGCCCTGAGGCAGGTAAGAATCAGCTTTTGTGACTCTGGGAGATGCCTCTGGTTTCCTGCTGCTCCCTGGCAAGAGCTTTTGGCATTTGTGGGGGTGACCCAGGAAACGCTGGTGCAGGGGGAAGGGAAACTGAACTCTCAGGGTCTGAAGTGTTCTTGCTTCTCGTCTTACCACTCAAAGGAAGCAGGAAAGAAAATGTTGACACATTTTCCCCACCAGTTGCCCCACATAAAAACAGTTATCTGCTTAAATGGTTACAGAGAGGCTGAAATTTGCAATGGGTTGTCTCCAAGTTAATCCTCTGTGTCTCCATCAACCGGTGTCACAGGAGTTAACAAGAAGCCAGAAAGAGACGGCAGGTAAAATTTAGCCGCTTAAAATGGAAGTCAAACAAACGTCTCTTTTGAGTGTGTTATAATTTTACAGGGTTTGCTTCCTTTATACTCTCCCCTGCTTAGTATGTGATAATCTGTGCCTGCTGCTCTTTTATCCCATCAGCAGCTCAGCCCTCACAGTTTTCCCTGAAAGGACTTTGTTTATGCCTGCACATTTTATTATCTCTTTCTTCCCTACAAACCCCCCATTTCCATGCTGTCTAACATGCAGCTCGAGCAGCAGCACTCCTGAAGTGGCTCTGGCAGGTGGGAGCCCTTGGAGATGCTCCGGGTCACGCAGTGAACCTCCTGAGATGTACTGGTGCCTGACTGAGCTTTAGGGGGCCAACAAAGCCCCAGACCCATTTACAGAGCAACTTCTTCCTTAAATCACTGCTTGATATTGCAGGCTGTTTACAATTAATAGGGAGTAACAAGGTCTTGGGTGACCGTGGGCAGTGTCCAGGGCATCGGCTAGTCCTGTTTTAGCCCTCATTTTGGCTGGTGTGGCTGCTCCCTGCCTTATTCTAGTGACACCCTGCAAGTCCTAAGGCCCCATGCAATTGCCCTGAGAGCTTATCCCTGAAACCAGCCCTAAGCACAATTTGGAGTAGGACTGGGCCCTTAGGGGCAAACACTTGGCTACTGTCACCCTCCTGTGATGAATTTAGATGATGTGACTGCATGCTTTAATCTCGTGACAGGAGTAGAGTCCAGCATGCCTGAAAGAGTGAATTTTTTGGCTAAATGGGGCAGGAAAGGCAAGAGCACATACAGCAATTATGTCTGCCTGTACAGCCTACACAGATGCTATGGGCCAGCTGGACAGGGCTGCACACAAATAAGAAAAGTGCACAGATATCTACCTGGCTCACAGACCCAGACAAGTATCTGCACGTACGAGCCCATGTGTGTACAGCAGACCGGTTCCAAGCCAAACACAAATTATTCCACCAACTCCAATGGGACACAATTTGTTTGTGCAGTTTCAGAGGCCAGTCTGAAAACTTGGAAAGAATATTTTCCAGGCATTTGACCAGTTTCTGGGTAATCTGAAAAATGGTATCTTTTACAGAGATTTATATAGCTATGGACACACCCTCACATATGCACACGTATGTGTCTGATTGCTTTTAGCTGGCTTTTTTATTTGTTTTACCCCCATTTTACTCTAATTGTTAACTCACTCTGGAATGTGGAGATTAAGAGAAGTTAACCTGAGTTTCTCAGAGTGGAGTTTTTGGCCAACAAAATGAATAGAAGCCATTTTTGGGGAAGGGAGGATGTATTTTTCTTCGTACATACACTTAGCATCAGCAGTCTTTAGTTCTACTTAAATGTAAAGGAAACATTAGCAAGGAGGGAAGTGCCTTGCATTTTTTTGAAGTCTATTATTAAAATATAACAAAAATCAGACAAAAGTTTGCATTGCAACCCACTGAAAGATCCATGTCTTCTGGAGTGTTCTTGGCAGGAAAGAATAATTTCTTCCATATGCTTGGGGTAACTCCACTGTGCAAGGGCTGCTGAAATGGTGGCTCACATTCTTCATGTTTGTTTTCTTGTGGGGTGGCAAATTGCCCTGCACCTGGAGGCAGCTCACAGCACTGTCACTTGGGGGCTGGAGCATGTGGCTGGTGCCAGCAACCCTCCTGTTGCCACCTAAACTGTAGATTGAAAGGGCATCCAAGTGGCTGCTTGCAGGGCGCAAGGCAGGCATCCTCACTCCCCACAAGGGTCCTGTGCCTGGGGTTGGCAGTGTGTGTGTGTGCTTGGGTGGGATGCTCTTGGTGCTGTGCATATCAGGTTTTTCTCCTCACCCTAATCTGGCTGGCCTCTGCTCTCTGGTAATGGAAAACAGCAGAGATCCTTTGAAGCAGGGCAGATTTTCATCAGCAAGGAGGCTGCCCTCCAAAGGTAATGTGGCAAAAATCAAATAATGTGGCAGCCATCAAAGGGTCCCTTTGGGCACGTGGCTTACCTTGCTCACCTCACCTGCAGTTATCAAAGCAAGCAGGACATGACTGTACTGTGCACTCCTGTTGGAAATACCAGAATAAAATCAAGGCTTCTGGAGACCGCTCCTCAAAAGGGAGATTTGAAAGAACTTGTGTGCTCCCTTCCAGATGATTTTATCTCTGACTCACCACATGAAAACGCAAGATACCATCGGAAAGAATCCTTCCTTCTCTCTATGTGCTGTTTGCTTGTTTGTTTCTATGTGAATGGGGTTAGGTTAGGGTTAGGGTTGGCCTGGTAACAGAGGCCACTGTGCTCCACAGTGTCCCCTCCCCTTGCCCAAGTGCACAAAAAAGGTAAATTTAGCTCTTTGCTCATCCTTCTATTCGCGTGTTAGCACTAACACAATAATCTTGACTCAAAAGCTGAGATCTTAAAAAAATTGATTGTAGGAAGAAAGCACAGCTTAATGGATTGACCAGTGGCTTAGAGGTCAGGCATTGAACTTCTATCTGTGGCTGCTCATGGCTGACAGCTACCACCCTCTGACATGACTTTTGGGAGCTGATAAAGCCCTGCTGAGCATGGCAGCACCTGGGCACGGTGTTGAACACAGGGCAGCCTGCTGCCCGTGACTGATGAGCCACAGCCAGAGCCCAGCGAAGATCTCTGCCAGGACAGTCAGTGGTTTGAGCTAAAGCAGTGAAAATAGGAAGGGAGTAGCATAGGAGAAATAGCTTTAAAAAATGGAACAGCTTTAAATACCTCTCACCAGGGGCTCGATTAAGTAAAATAATTAAATATATTGGGTGAGTTCAAATCAATAAAAATACTGGGAAGGGTGTGTTCCCTTCCCCCTCATTTTTGTGTTAATTTCCCTCTTTTTCATTTTCCCAGCTCTGTCTGGCAGAGTGAAAAAGCAGATAAGTGACACAAGGAGAAAAAGAAGGCACAAAGGATGCAGAATAAGAATTTTTTAATAGGAGAAAGCACCTAAAAACTGAGGAGAGAGAATTTATCCAGAATTTGTTGTTTTAAAATAAGCACCATTTTTAATGGGGAAAAAAAAGAAAAGGAAAAAACCCCACTCATATCAAATAGTTGTAGCCACAAAATGAGATAGCAGAGCTGTGGTTTGGCTTCGCTAAATGCCTTTTATGCCCAGAAGCACATTCCTGGGGGTGACAAGGAGGGATTCTTGGCCCAGAGGCATTTGAAGGCACCTGAGGAAGTCAGAGCTGGTGGGGGGGTAGTTGCTGGGTTCACAAGAAGTTGTGGACACTGAGGCTTTCATACCTGCACCAAGGGCTTCAGGCATGCACTCAGCAGGACTGCAGGAACTCGTGGGATGCCGTTCTTAACGCAGAGCCATAACATAACACTCACTGCAGGCACCATTTGCACGTGAATAGCGGGATAGGTCTGTGACCCCTCTCCTGGGAGGTAACCAGCAGTGCTAAATGCCTGCATCCCCTTGGAGGATGGAGAGGATTTGGTGACCTCCTCCGGGCAGAATGACAGATAACCTCCTTCAGCCCAAGGAGAGCCGCTGCTAAGTCTTACTGTCGCAGCACGCCACCGAGCCATCGGCAGCCCATCCTGCTGACAGCAGAGCTACACAATGGCCAGTTCATTACTGCAGCACAAACGTCTCACAAAAGCTAGAGCCAAATAAATTAAAGCGTTAGGATCTCATTTTCTACAGCATTAACACTATGATGAATGTGAAATCTAATCCCTGCTGGCATCATCAATACCAAAGACGACAGTGCTGTGTGTCAAGAGGTGTTGTCAGAATCCCTCAGGAATTGTATGCAGTGATCAGAAAACCTTGTGTCTCTTTCCCCCTCCTCACCAGCTGTCTCTGCTTACAGGAGGCCACCACGTTTCCCACCAGTGAAGGACCAACAGTACAATGGCAGGCACATGCTGAAGATGGAAGTAAAGGTTTTTCTTCAAAATTATGTTGGGAGTGAGCTGTTACTTGGAAGCAGAGAGAGAAGCTCGTGTTAGAATAGCTGCTCCAAGAACAGTAACTGTGCCTGGATGAATTTACAATAGCCACTTTAACTGGTGCCAGGAAGACACTGAACTTCCAGTGAGTCATTTTTCCACAGCCATGAGTAGGTTAGGATGAACTTCAGGTATGTCCTTTGTTTTTTGTGATATAACAACCACAGCAAAGCTTTTAATCCCTCCAGTTTTATCTACAGGGTGTAGCTATGCCCATCTTTCTTGGGTGGTTTTACTTAAAACGTTCTGTATTCTGCACAGGAAAGGCTAAGAGATGTTATCTGGAAGAGCATTGGGTTTGGGTTTTCTGTTTCTCAACACCTTCATACCCAAATTTCACTCTGGTCTAAGAAAAAGCCTTGTAATTGACAAGGAGTAGGGACACTGGACAGCTTCAAGGAGTTGGAACCTGCAAAACTGTAGATGCTCCAGAGCCTTGTGGCCAGGTCTGCTGTATGTATCAAAGCCATCTTGCACACTTTTCTCCATTTGAAGAAGAAACTTGTCTCAAGGTGCACCCCAATTTCCTTTTCTTCCTTTTGCTTTTTGAACCTTACTTTTTATTCCTGTCCTACTCCTTCTCTTTTCTTTCTCTGTCAGGAACACAAAGTTTCGGGCAACACTTGATTTGTTGGGTATTGTCCAGGAGGTGTGGACCACCACCACCTGATAGCTTTGGAAGTATCTGTCCCTGTTTGCTCTTATCTTTCTGGTACATCCTCTGGGCTTCGCTAAATCTTACCAAAACCTCTGCAGGGATGGGGGAGTAGAAAAGCCCCTGAAACTTTGGAAGTGTGTCAAAATGATTCAAAGTTGTGCTTTAATACCCAAACAGTACTGCCTAACTCAGCATAATAGTTTGCAAACTCTGACAAGTAGACCTTTATGGTAGCAAAAATCCCACTGCTTTTGCCAAAACTAGGAGGTCTCATCTCATGTCAGGTCTTCCTGTCATGCGCTCTAAGAAATAGGAACTGTCAAACTGGCTTAGATAAGTAAGAACTACTTTTAAACTGAAGCTTTGTTGTGGCCCAAAGAGCTTTTCCTAATTAGCTTTCATTGCTGTTAACTTTTATTGCTTTTTCTGGTTTCATACACCTGTGGCTTTGCTGTGCATCCCGAGGGATAAGGATCAAACTATCAGCAGCAGGGTGCTGCTTGCTGCTATTCAGGCTTGCCCCAACAAAGGTTGGAAGGAAACTTTTTGATAAAAACACATTTTTGGTGTAGTTCTTGTGCCTGTGGTTTAGCCTTTGGGCTTGGGTGTGACCTTCTGGGTGGAGCTCCTAGACTTTTGGGGTCTAGGAGTGCACACCAGCCGCTGGAGACCATCAGCACTAAGTGAGGATGAAGAGAGAATCTGCAACTCCCTCTTTCTGCCCTGGTTTGCCCATATTTGGTGGCCTATCTCCATCTGATCTGTACATTCCTGGTGGCACACCTCCCTGAAAAGGCATACATACCTTGCTTTGTTTGAGGAGGATCCTCCTTCCTTACAGAGAGCAGCGTCTGCAGCCTGGTAGAGGGGAGACACATGCTGTGCTTTCCCCTCCACCCTGCTTGGGCCATTCCTGGGCTTCTGCCATGGCCCAGGAGGAAAGGGCATGATGTGCTCTGCCAGCACAGGGGCCAGGCTGCTGGCAGCCAGCACTGGCAGCCGAAGGCAAGGCGTCACATCGTCGCAGGGACTGTAAATACACCACACATCTTTTTGCGCTTGTGTCATAATCACAATGTCCCTATAATGTAGTTTGTTTAACTGGATGACTTCAGTGCTAAAAATAAGTGGATCTTGCTGTTTCCAGGACAACCACTATCCCAACGGCTTATCTCGGCGCCTCTCCACTGTCAAAAGGATGTTCTAAACAGAGCTGGCCATGAATATTAAAAATGAAGCATGCACACAGTAAAGCATTCCCTGGGAAGAGCCCCATGTTTTAATGCTATATGTTATGCTAATAGGACAGTTGCCTCTCAGAGAAGTGCTTAATTCAAAAGTGGCACAGTATGGGGTGAGATTGAAGTAAGCAGGAATATAATGTGTATTTCTTTCTTTCTTCCTTTTTTTTTTTTTTCTTTTTAATTCAATCTCTCTCTGGTGCTTAGAGTGGCTCACCAGGCAGCACTTTCTCTCTCTAGCCCAGAAATCCATAAATTGAAACCTTGCATGTGTGTTCTGAGCCCACCCAGTGAGATGGCTGCAGGGGGACAGAGAGCTGCTGCCTGGCAGGTGGCACCTGGTGGCAGGGACAGCCTCTGAGGCACGAGGGTGCTGGTGCCTCTTCTACTGAGCCAGGGAAGGAACAGCTTGCACTAACCCTGCCTGGCTTTTGTGAAACCGAAATTCAGCTGCTCTTCCCAACAGGAGTAGACATGAATCGCTCATTTGGAAGAGTCAGGGAGATTGTAGGAAGCCTCCTAGCTAGAAAATGGTTGCATTATTACGTGGCTGCATCCCTCCAGCTTTTTATTCTCTATTCCCTTTTTCTTCCTCCTTCTCTCTCAAACAAAGAAAAAAGCCTTGAAGAAAAAATCAGAAGAAGCCTTCGGAAATCAAAGGGGTCATTTTTAACCTCTGTATCTGGACAAAAAGGAGGAGATAATTTAGCCAGTAGGACTGGTTTTCAAGAACAAGCTGAGTGGAGCAGTAGAGCTACTGCCTACTGAGCAGAAGAACTCTTGCAAGAACTGGTCAGACCCGTGTCCAGATCATAGGTTTTGACTGAAGCAATTGGTTCACCATTAATCAAACTGTTTGATTCCATGATTACAAAGAAATGTTCAGTGTTACTGATGCAATACAGCAAAGTCTTATACAAAGACAGCCACCTCAGCAAATGCAGCCTCATTTCCTCCAATAGTATTTACTGAAAGAAAATAGTAAATTAGTTTAAAAATATTGCCCATTTATTTCTCTCGTCATTTATATTTTTATCAAAACTTTCTACTTAATTTCTACTTAATTTCTACAAATGTGAAGGCACATTTGTGCAGTAACTGGCATGAGGGCAGTGAGCTAGACCCTCAGATGTTATACACTGACTAGGCTTCACTGTCCAGAACTTAATTTTAATCAGATGAGGATCAGGCCTGTTGTTAGGAGACCTTCTGAAAGCCGTCAGTTGTTTATGAGAGCTGACAGCAAACACAACAGTTCAATCCTTATGCACTGAACCTAGAAATTTTCAAGGTGACTGACTTGGCTGCAGGACAGCTGCCATTTTATGAAGTTTGTCCAGAAGGCTTCAGAAAAGAAGTGAATCCTGAGCTCCCACTGAGACTTATTGTCTACTTCTTAATATTCTGTTGTTTTTATTTTTGCTCTCAAAACTTATTCTTACTCCCTATGGATATTTAATTTTCTTCAGGAAAACAGTGTAGCAAAAATTCATCATGCCCTCCTTTGGTCTGAAAATATGGACTGTGAATCTCATATAAACAAAGTGATTGAATTTTTCTGATGCATTTCAGATTTGTAGTTCTAGCCCTAACCAAAGCTCAAAAAGTGAAGGTATGTGAAAAATAATGTTACCTGGATGCTTTAAAATGTCAGAAAAGGCAAATTCCAGGGAGGTGCAAAGTCCTCTGGAGGTAATGCATATCTCAGCTCACTGAAAATATCTTACCTTGGCAGGTTGTGTCATGTTAGAGTAAATAATGCTGAAATGCATTAAAGAATCTGAAGACTGGATCTGTGTTCAATAAGGAAGATCTGTATCACACCACTATTCCCTTTAATCTGCCTTGCTGCATTAGAGGGCAATTCTTCTGAAAACCTCAGAAATGTATGCCTGGGCACCCTAAAATTCCACAGTACTGGGGAGAGGTTCTTGAAGGGAGATACTTGGTATAGCCCAGGCTGAGAGGGAGATGAACTTCATGCTCTGAAGCATCATTCCATGGGATTTGTGGCAGGGTGGGGGGGGAATAAGAGAATTGCAGACACTGACATGTCATAGGTGAACGATGGTAGGAGGGTACAACTTTGGGCACAAAAATTTTTAGTATGCAGACAAAAATTTCTGGTGCAATGTCCATTGTTTTCAGTGAACTTCTCTCACCTCAGAATAAGGGAGAGTTTGACACTCTGGTTCTACTGCAGCAGCAGGACCTTGACAAGAAGAGGTATGTGCATATGCACACACACACATGTATACAAAGATATGTATGAATATTTCTATATGAGTACAGAGGGGATCCCTCTCACAGCAACCCTGTGAGAGCCAGTCAGCTTCAGGAGGGACCAAGCAAATATGAAAAAAGAAGGAAGAAGAAGACAAGGAGGAGATAAAATTGCATCTCATTCTGCCCCTTCTGCCTCTTGCTGGGATTCAGAGAGATTTGAGACAGCCCATGTTCCTCCATCACTGAGTGAGCGCCCTGTCCCCTCAGCTGAGATATTAGTAAAGTCAACTCACTTTTTTGGAATTAAGGAAAGAAATACAGATGTTGAGTTGAACCGACAGCCCTTCAGGAAGCCTTAAAACCCCCCAACTTTCTTTAAAAGGGAAACAAGGTTTGCAATTAGTGAACTACAGCAGGTTTAAGCATCCAATTGCTATTAATGCAATTATAGTTAAGTTTGTGATAGCTCTAGTGTCTTCTTGAAAACTCAGACCTCCATTTCATTAGGCCATTCAGTGCTTTTTAAATATTGCTTCTAGCACTTAGGAAACATGAACTGTGTATTGAAAATCCTGCAGATATGGCTCATATTCTCTGAAGTGTGACTGTACATGTGTCTGGAGTAGGACTTGGAAGGTATTTGAGAAACCTTTAGGTATGTCCTGGAGAGTGTATAGCTTGGTGCAGCAGAGCAGCAGCTTCAGCAAAGGAACTGTAGTGACTCTGCTGTGCAAATCAATGCTTACATATAAATAAATACTGGGTTAATGCATCTGACAGGAGCAGTGGATAATAACAAGACCAGCTTTATACTGCTGTCTCCAGTGCTTGTGCTGCAAGAAGACACAGCACCTTCCATATGGCAGACACTTTAAAAGTACAGTGATTTAACAGGTTCTATTGCTTCCATCTAAATCCTCTTCTCGAGGGTAAGGAGTGACCCTTTGAATCTTTCAGCTGCAAATAGCAAAGAGCAAATCAGTGTCCACCTCAGGCTGCAGCCTTTACCCCCTAGCCAGGCAGCACTTTGAGTCCTTTCCATACAGTCACTTGATCCCACAAAAACCATAGGAAATGAAAGACTCTATGACGTGAGACTAGCTGGCCTCAAGTGTTCCCGTGGGTTTGGTGATTCAGGCAGAAAGACAGACGGACAGAAAATAGTGAGCTTTGACATCAATTGCATGAAATATTGTGTGCAACAGCCTTATTTCTCTTATTTCTTTGTCAGTAAAAAAGGTAGAGTGTTTTGAGTCTTCTGATGGTTAGGCCATGCCCACCATCCACTACTTCTTCCCACTTGTCCTTTAAAGCAAACTAAGGTCACAGAAGTACTCTCAATGGGTGGTTAATATTTGGGCCTAGGGCATCAGTGCATTTGGGGTGTGGATCCTCACTGTGTTGCTGACATGATTTATTGTATTTACTGTTCAGATTGAAATGCCAAAACCATCCATCAAGCTGTACAAAAAGGCCATTCCATCCCTTCTCTCTCCAAATCATGTCTGGAGAGGTGTTTTTGGCCAAGTATGCCAAGCAACACACTGCTTAGCTGAAAAAAATGGGATTCCATACACAGAAAAAAGGTTCATTGAGATCACAGCACATACATCATAAATAATAAGTCACTTTTCCTACAAAATGCAAAAGAAATTCCAGATAAGCTTATTTTGTTCTATTAATCTCAGTTGAATTCTGCAATTATTTTCCTGTAGTAAGTTCAATCATTTTTAATATCTTTACTTGTGCAACATTTTATCTTAGTGCAGTCAGTCAGATAGGTAGAAAAAACGATTGATTTTTTTCTCTTTCTATATTGAATACTAAGTAGAGGCATAAATGGACAAAATCATCATCAAAATAGAGACACAAACAGTATTTTCCTAGCTAAGTGCAAAGAGAAGCCAGCATATCTGTATTTCAAACGAGGCAGGGAAATTACTGTGGAAGACCTGCTCTAATTGTTGTTCCTGGGAAAGGGCAAAATGGAAATTGCTGGTTTGTTATTCAAGTGCATCACCTAGCACAGCAGGATCTTGTTCCTCTCAGAAATTCTCAAAGGCAACCAAGCAAATAAATATTCTTTGCCATTTCTATCCATTTTCCTGGATCTTCTATCCAAAGGCTTTTGAGGACTGCATCCTGACTGTGTAGCTGAAACATCCTTTAGGGAGGGTGCTGCAGGTGTCCAGTGCCCTGAACATCTGGACTGGGAGGTGGGCAGGATGTGGAGCAGCTGTAACTGATGAGTTTCAGCTGGGTACCTGTGGTGAGAGGTGGCCTAGCCAGCCTGGCTGCTCCTGTTGGGGCTGTGTAGTCAGGAACAGTAGATGTAAGGAGTGTGCTTTCTTTCTGCTGCAGATCTGCTCACCCAGTAATGATTATTCATCCTATCCTTCAGACTTAATTTTTTTTTCTTGATTAGAACAGTTTTCAAATCCAGAGCAGCATCAAAGTCTCTGGCAAAGAGACTTTTGAGAGACAAAATTCCTCAGCTTTAATTAGAACTTCTGTGTGCAGTGTGGTGTAAGTATACACAGGTAAAACACCTCCAAATACAGCATACTACCTGCTGTGAGGTTAAAGGGGCAGATTGCTAACAAAATTTTGTGATCATATTCTAATAAAAGAAATAAGTTCTTTAGAAGTTCCAAAGCACATGAAGCAGTTGCACAGTGAAATCTGAAGGCTACCCATCTGAAATGCATTAATGCCTTGTGCCCTACCATGCATGGCAGCTACCTGGCCATTGTGCCTCAGGAGCCAGCACTGCCAGCTTCCCAATAGGAGTCAAGTTCTATCCAAGCAGGCAGGATAACATAGCCATGATGGCACAGCCTTATGACAACAACACCATGAGTGGTGAGGGGGAGCATCTCATTTTCTCCCCCTCCCTGAGTCTGCGAAGATGAAGAGGGATGTGGATATGGATACGCAATGATCCCATTTTGTCTTGGCAGCTGCACCTTGCTGTCAGGGTCATCACACTGGAAAAGGACCATGGACAAGCAGGAACTGGGAGTCACACTGAAGACATGCAGGTCCTTAATGGTGTGGTGAGTGGGCTAACAATCTGTTAAAAATCTGGCATACCTCTTTTATGCTTGGTCCTGGAGCTGGGGAACCAGAGTGTGCACTTAGGCTGCTGTCACAGCCCATGGAGATGTAGTGTGGTGAGGTAACAGCAATGTATGGGGAAAGCCATCCTTGAGAAACTGCTTAAAAATATGCCCTGAGATCAGAAGAAAGTCCCTAAGTCTTGCTTGAAAGCCTGGGCTTAACTGCTGAGGAACATTTATGAGTTCATATCCAGGGCTGTGGTGGTGACCCTCCTGCACGTGCTGTCTCTGTTAAAAGGGAGCTATGAAGGGGAAAACGAGTGGTGTGCTGTGCCATTCCAAGGGATGTGTGAGACTGCACTTACTCACAAGAGGTGCAGATGAAAATGGAGGGTATGGACATGCCTGTGGTGTGTTGAGGCCTATTGGCAATCGAGTTTCCAAACACAGGTTTCCAGATGTCTGCAAGTTCTGGTATGTGAGCTGTAAACCAAAGGTACAATAGTGGATGAGGTGTCTGCTCTCAGTGCAAATATTTTTCCTACTTGCATTGTGCCAGGATGCTTTACTGGCTTTAATCATCACGAGGTAGAAAGCTGGTGAGTAAAATCTTTTCACTATATAGGTTTGCCTGAAATTGAAAGAAAAGAAAATGTAGCAGACCAAAACCATTTAATCTGGAGCAAAGTTAAGAGAACAAGTTAACGAAAGAAAGGCAGTTGTTTAAAGGTGTGAAACTGCTGAAGAGAGCCAAGATACAAGGGGTTATCCATAGATGTGGCCAATTTAAACCAGACAAGCTGGTGACTCGGGGAGGTTCCACCTCCAGTGTCATTCATAAACCCAGCCTGTCCCTGGGCAGCCACTCAGCTTTGATTGCATCCTGTTGAACTTGGCCTTGGGATGAATAACTCTTCCAAAATCTGGCTTTTTGGGTAGGCATCACACCTTAAAACATCTGATCCTCTTTTATAAGTGCAAAGCACTCTGATTTCTTTGTGCTGCCTGCCAGCATCATTGGGTTTGGGTTGGTCCTAGCAGGGACAGGGATGTTTCTCGCTGGCACAGAATGATAGATCCACAAGTGACTGAACTGACAGACTTGGACAAAAGTTCCAGAAGGGTTTCTCTCCTTCTTTGCAGCATGCAGGCTTTAGCTGGCATCTGGAAGACAGTGGCAGAAGTCTCCTAAAAAACCACGGATGGGAGTCCAATTTCAGAACTGAGATCCAGATGCCAAGGCCTTGAAGGCTTGTGTCAGGTGATATCCTTGGGAAAGGTGTTTTGCAGTGTTTTGGTGGCTGTATAGAACAAGTGGTGTCAAATGTCATCAGCACCTGAGAAGTTGTTTTCCCTCCCAAGATTATGTGATAAAAATGAAGCTGTTTTGTTTTCAGTGATATTTTCCATTAATTTAATGAGGAGAGGTTCTATTAATAGCAAACCAAAAAGCACTTTCTGGAGATCAGCACCAACACTGTGCTACTCCCAGAGTTTGCAAACAGTTTTGAGCTTTTCCAATTTTTAAACTAAGCCGAGAAAAACAAGAATGAACTTAAGATAGCAAGTTTGAAACCTACATGGGATGTTACCATTTTGTGAGCAGTTTATCACCTCCTCAGGGTGGCTGCTCATGCTCCTGGATATCCATATCTGAGCAAAATCCAGTGATGCCTCAGGCTGCAGGTGCTGAGCCACAGCCCTTGGGGTGGACCATTGCCACCCAACTGCCTCTGAGCGCTGGTGGCACGGCTGCTGCAGCTCTGTCAGGTAGGTAACAGCTTAGCTTTAAAGTTGTCTTAGCCCTCTGCTACATGAGTTAATTTATATTGCCATGGCAGTGGGAGGAATAATCCTTGATTCACACTGATCTTGGCTCTAGAAACACCCACTGGCTTGATTTATATCCACATGGTGGCAAGGCACAGGGGTGCTTGAGGTGACCTTCAAGGCAGCCTTGCCTGCTGAAGGCAAGTCCTGTGCAGGTTCCTGCTCCTTCCTCTGCCTTCATGAGGACAGCCAGAGGCTGAAAAATGGCTTAGGAGCAATATTCCTTCCTTGGGAGTCTGACCAAGCTTTCCTGGCTGAAGTCAGGTGCAAAAATCCCATTTGCTGTGAGATGAGCAGCTGAGAGCCACCACTGCAGAAATGCTCTGGACTGTGAATCACCACTAGTCGCTTCTCAGTGCACTTGTGGAGTGAGAAACACTGACAGCCCCTGTGCCTCATTCTCAAGTGAGAGCTGGGAGGTTGCTTGCACATGATGCTGTCATTCTGGGGGGGTCAGCACCGTGCAGGGTCCATCCTGGCTCAAAACTAAACCTGTGAAGGGTGACATCATGCAGGAGGCACTTTGAAATGGTATTATTAAGCTAATCATGGTAGAGGAGGAGCCCTTGAGGCTCAGCTGATAAGGTAAAGAGCACATTCCACTGTGGTAGATGAAAAGCCCTTCAGCCACCTTCGGCTTGGTGTCACAGATTTGCATGCTGGAAATGGCACAACACAGACCAAGTACAGCCACCCCCAGGGTCTGGACTCTGCTGTCTCCCTGCCCTGGAGCAACCTGGTATTTACATTAGCACCAGACAGCTGTAGAAAGTGCAGAAAAACCCAGTACCATGCTGGGGACTGCTGAGGAAACCACTGCCACAAACCGAGGCACCCTTGCTCTGGGGAAGGGTGTGAATGCCACCCAGCCCTGCCCTGAAGCCCAGCTTGCCTGTGCTGGTTCCTGGTTTGGGCTGCAGTCTGCATGTAATTCCCCTCTTCCACCCTTCTTCCATGATGATTACCAGATGCCTCTTTCCACTGCTTCTCAGAGTAGGTGCTGCTCTTCTCCAGGAGGTCCCATCTACTACAGGGCATTCTTGTAGGTGGAAAGCTTGAGGGCAGCAGCCCTTCCTCTGTGTCACCTTCAGATGTCACAGGCCATGAGATTTTCAGCCATGGTGCTCAGGAGCTGAGGACCAAGAAGGGTTGATGGCTCAGGTGCTCTGGAAAACAGGTCCCCACATCACCAATGCTGGCATCTGCCCTTCAGGAGAGGAGGGACCCCTGCAGAGGATCCTGCCATGGGCAAGACAATGAAAGGGCAGCAATGTCTGGGAGGCAGAAGTTCAGATCTCAATAATCAAACTAAAAGAAAACAAGCAAATAAGAAAATGTTGCTTTGGCTTCAGCCAGGAACCCAGGACAGTAAACAGAAGAGGCTGGAAAGCCAATATATTCTACCCTGGGGGAACTGACTTTGAGCCAAAGAGGAAAGAAAAGAATATAAAATAAAGAGCAAAGATGAAAGCCATATACAGCAAGCACAAACTGCCACGGCCATGATTGGCAGTTTACATATTACATTTTATAGCATTCCTCTTCTCCTCCCTCCATATTTTCTTTCTCCCCATTTCTCTGCAGACAGCTCATACACACGCCTCGCGCTGCACAAATAAGTGCTCTGCTCCTCCCTCACATCCTGCTCAGACTTTACACCAGCCCTTCCCAAGTTCACAGACCACCCCACCATCCTGGCTGCATGCAGAAGAGACAGCAGGTCAAGGCCTGAGTTGTCACAAGTCCACTGAAAAGATTTCCTGTCACGTGCAAATAAACCCAGCTCGTCTCCTCTGGTCTATTTGGTTTTTACTGAATCCGGTCAAATCACGATTTCCCCTGTCTCTTACAATAAACAATCAGCCCGTGTCAACTTGATTACGAGCTGCTGATGCAGCATTGTTGAATCCAAGCCCTAAGTGTATGTTTTGGCAAAAACAGCGCTATTTTCAGCTAGGCGTGCAAGGTGGCTTGCCAAGAGGCTCAGCTTTCCCAGCAGACCCAAGGTGGGTTGGAGGCAGGGCTCCCACTGCCTGCCTGGGCAGCAGCACCAGGGGCCAGGTCTGCACTGCTCAGCGTTCCTGGCAGGGCCTGCACCACCTTGCCGCTCCTCTGGAATGGATCCAGAGCAGGATCCCAGCAGCATCAGGTACACTGGGCAGGGAGAGCACAAAGAAATCCTGTGCCAGTTCTGACCACTCTGAGGGCAACCACTTGGCATGTCAGCTCCCAAGGAGGTTTGCTTTACCTGTATGAAATTCATAGAACCCGTTTATCTCTGTGTCCAGTGTATGTTCCTGGTGTAGGAGCTTTGAGAGCCCTCAGCTGTGCAGAAGCTGAGGGGCAGGATTTATGCTGTCTCCACACTAGGACAGGTACCCTCCAAGTCAGGTTGTTTACACTCAGAAACACAGCCTTCACGTCATTCCTCTCTTTAAAGGGTATTTCTTTCTTTCCAGGGCAATGGTGTATCCCTATCCTCAATTTTCCTCTGGGACCATTCATGTTTTTGGTGTTTATTTTTCCTGTTGCTGCTTTCTTTTGGATGCTCTATTTCCCATGAATTCAGTGGCCATATAGGCCAGGTGTGTGAAACAAAACAGTGAAGGCACAGTCACAAAAGTGAAGTGTAACACAATTTGGTCAAAGTGACTTCTGACTCCTCTCATGATATCCTTCTTGCAGAAGTCCATTTTCCCCATGTGGAATGACAAACTTTCTCCCTACTAATGTTGACAGCATGCAGATTCACAAGCTGACATGCTTATTTTTCCTAACCAAATCCCCCCGCCCTTTTTTTTTGCCAGTAGCGATGCTGTAGCAGCACAGCCCCTCAGGCGGTTGGCAGTGGGCAGAGCTGGCAGCTGGTGGGTGTGGGCAGTGGCAGACCCCGCTGGTGAAGAGGTGCCACCCTTGGCAGAGCAGTGCAGGGCTGGCCATGCACGTGTGTACCTGCACACGAGCACCTGGCTGTGCCTGCATCTCCTCTCGCTGAATTCCAGAGCTGTTACGTGTCCTGTGGAGAGAAGGAGCTATTTATGCCACAGGCATAAATAAATCCACGGAGCATTTGCAGTAACACAGGTTGCTCAGGGCCTGAGCTCAATCCCACTCTGGACAGGGACAAACTCTGCCTTTGGTGGGAGGTGGGTAGGGGCCATGGTGCAGGGCTGCTGCTGGGAAGGACACAGGGGCAAACATACAGGCAAGGTGTCTGTTGTCTCCTTATTAAGTGGTAAGCTGTGTTATTTGCTTGTGACTACTGGCACAAGCCAGGGGGATGTATTTCTGCCTCCTCATTACACAAGAACTTGAACCAGTGAATGTTTACATATAGTTGAGACAAACTCACCATTCTTTTGTGCAGGCTTGACTCAATAGAAAACAGTGGCGTATTGGGTCATGAAAGACATGTGATGCGATTACCAAAATGATTTTTTTTAAAAATGTAGTTGGTATATGTTCAAATACATATACATTGTTATCCCATGTCTCAAAGGAGGGGATGGTATCATTTATCAAGGTGGATGGTCTTTATCAAGGGCAGCAGGATGCCACCAAGTATCACCTGCACAGAGCTTACATGACTTGGTAGCTGGTGTTCTTCAGAAATACCTGGTGCAATTTATTCACTGGTCTTTAGATACATATGATGTAGGCATTCAACAGATGAGTTAGAGCTGGGGAGAGAAACAGGCATTTCTGTGTATGGGTTACCCCAAATATAAGGCAAGTGAATTGTACTTTCCTGGTATCCTCTTCTTACTCTTGACTCTGAAGCGACCCCCAAGCTCACGTTCAGACATAGCACTGCCAATTTGAAAATGTGCATGGCACAATTTTATTCCTGGTCTTTCCTGGAAAACGTTGATGAGCATAAACTTGTGACATACAAAATCTCCTTCATTTTTCAAACCTGCCCTTTTTTTCCACCTCTTTGTTGCCTGAGTGACACTATTGTGTTCTGGCTGATTCACCACTCCCCTGGCTATTTCCCAGCATGAAATTGCTCTCAGCGAGTGATGAATGAGTGCTCTGCCTTAACTCTGCTGGAGCAAAGGGCACAGCTACCATACACTCCAAAACTTTCAGAGTATGATGGATTTGAGCTTTTACAGAAATCTTTATTACCTCACCTTCCTTACCCTTGGAACTGAACTTCTCATGGGCAGTTTTCAATTCAACTTACTTTCTTAAGAAGAACAAAAAAGGTGGCAAGTCCAGGATGATTCTGTTACAGTGATTTTAAGTTAATGTAAAACCCAGCAGTGAGGTGAAATGGGCTGCTCAGCCAGGAAGACCATTGGCACATTGCTGGACAAGCAGGAAAGGCAGTGGCATTCAGACTGCTTTCAGTGCAGCTGTAGGACTGCACCCATGGCAAAAGTTGTTTTGGAAACAAGCTGTCTTTACAACTCCCATGTTTTGCTCATCACTGGAACTTGGTATACAAAATCTGTCATGCTTTTTTAAAAACAAACAAAATTTTAAAAAGAAAAAAAAAAGAGACTGGTCTTGTTTTCTGTTGTTGTAATAATAACAGAACCTAGTAAAACAAAGGAAAAAAAATCCTCTGGTATTTAGTGACAACAGCTTCTCAACAAAATCTGGATGAGATTGTTGCTCTTCAAAGTTCAAAGGCAGGGCTGGGGTAGGTGGAAAGCAAGTGAAGAAGGCAGCTGTAGAGGAAATCATGACCAGGCTAAAGCTTTTGAAGATGTCAGATCAGTTCTTGGCACAGCTGCTGATTTTGTATGAGACTATGGCCCTCATCTGTAAAGGTGAAAAAAATTTTGAAGCTCTTTAGGGTCTGATGTCAGAAGCAGTCCTATGTGTGTTTGCCTGGGGGAAATGAGGCCCTGGAGAAAGCTCCTGTGGTTGAGGGTGGGTGCACAGCGCTTATGCTGTTACACTAGCCAGCAGAAAGCTGCTCATGTTCTCCAAAATGCATTTACACAGGCTTTGCATAGCACATGTCTAAAAATATGGGTGCAATATTGCCTTTCACCCTCCAAAAATGAAGTGCAAATGTCATTCATGTGTGGGACTGGATTTCAATAGCCACAAGCACCCAGAGTTTGGGTTCACTGCAGTAGAAGTGAGAAAGGAGAGGAGCTTGAAGCACAAAGGGGCAAGGAATGAGCA
>NW_005054348.1:3833098-3860072 GCF_000277835.1 Geospiza fortis | reverse complement strand
AACCCAGTCTCGACTGGTAGCTGGGGCCAGACACCGAGGACAGGCTGATCCTCCTGGCCATGCTGTGGAGTTAATGGTGCCCTTGCTGCAGGATTCAGCACAGAGGTGTGGGGCTGAGGGAGGATGCCAACACCATGGGAGGCAGCTGTGCTGGAGCACTGCTGGTGTGAGCACACAGCGGCCCCGGAGCCAAGGCTTTCTCGCTGCACCAAAGTGCCTCTGCTGCAACAAGGTGTCTGTGGATCCTCAGCAGAAATTTTGTGTCCAGCACTGGCAAGACAAAATATCACAGAGGATTAAGCTGTCACGCTGCTCATTTATTTTCATACTCACAATGGCTATCTTGAACAAACCCCATCCTGTTTAGGCTCAGGAGCTGTGCTGCTCATTCTCTGCATTAAAACTAGATAAACTGAGGAAGTGTCTAGCCTTCCATTTAGCTAAGAGCTGAGCTTCTGGACAATGCATCAGCTGCTAGCACATTCTCAGCTGCACTAGTGGATTTGTCAAAGCATATATTCAGCAAAGGGTTCAAGAGTTAGCCCTACTGCCTCAGCCTTGGAGTACGGGGAAGTTTCACCCCCAAACTCATTGCGCTGCCTCCTGGAAGTCACCTATCATTGATGCAAAGATATTATCTTGGGTCTTCATTCAACGCTGTTCAAAACTCTTGGTCAAGAAATCATAGAATCGTGGAATGGTATGGTTTGGTTTGGACCTCACAGACCATCTAGAACCACCCCCTGCTCCCATGGGCAGGGACACTTTCCACTAGACCAGATTGCTCAGGACCTCATACAACCTGTTCTTGAATGCTTCTAGGGGCAGGTCAAGCATCACTTCTGTGGGCAACCTGTTCCAGTACATCACCATCTTCTGAATAAAAAATTTATTCCTATTATCTAATCTAAATCTTTCCTCTTTTAGCTTAAAATTATTTCCTCTTGTCCTAACCCTATGCGCTGTTATAAAAAAGTTCCTCTCTTCCTCAAGTAGCTTTCTTGTAGACTTGTCATCACATGACAGGGCTTTATGCTTGGCTGTCCAGTGTTTACAGCTTCCAAGAGTCTGGATATTCTACAAATCAAGTTTCTGTGTGAGAATGACACCTTTTGGCTCCCAGCTGTGGCTGTCCTCAAGTGCTGCTCAATGATGGATGTGGAGAAGGAGCTGAGTGATGAGTAACCAAAGTAGAGTTGGCAACTTAGATGGGTTTAGGTGAGTTAATGCACTAGTAATGCACTGTCAGGCCCAGACATATTAATATTGAAGTTCCTTGAAATACCTTACATGCTTGGCTCCCTCCCCAGCCAGTGGTGTGAATACCAACCACTAGGGACAGAGTTACGGACTGATTTTGTCACCCCGACCTTGGTTTCCTAAACAACTGCCTGGTCTCCAGGAATTGGCCTCCAGGGTTTGCTAGGGAAGGGAGCAGAAAGGAGCATCTAAATCGTACCCAGCCTTGCTACTCCTGCTTGCTCAGATCTTGTTAATTGTCTCTCTTTGTAATCAACATCCTTGTTTAAACAAAGTTCGGGAAGGAAAAAATGGTAAAAAGACCTGTTTAACAAAGACCACTGATGGACCAGCTAAGCATCCTTCGCTTAAAAGCTAGTCATGAAATGAACAAACAAGGTGAGAACAACAATCTGATTCTCACGCAAATTTTTGCCCGGAGAGAGGAGTGCATGAGCACGAAATCCATTATCGGCTAATGGTCGTTTGCATACCCTGGGCTATCTCAAAGCACCTCAGAAACATCAGCGCAAAGCATTTTGCTAATCAGGACTGGTCCTTTCCACCCTTTCCTGTGCAGGTGAGCGGTATTTTCGCTAAGAAAGGGAAACTGCACCTTACAGCCTCTATCGAATCACAGCCTCTAGAGGGGAGCACCAAATGCTCTCACAGCCACACAGTGCTTGAGAGGAGCAAGGAGAGTAGCAAATGGCTTGCTAGAGATCATCCAGGGAAACAGCAGAAAGGTTTGAAATAGTTAACCAATGTCATGTCACCCTCTCAAATGTCTCTCAAAGCTGGTTTAAGGGAATCTCCTGAAGAATTCACATGGTTTATTTGCTTAGTCTGAGATAGCAGGGTGGTACAGCTTCATGGCTCCTCCTTCATGGCAACTCTTCTCCTTCCCTTCATCCCTGTCTGTAGGTTCAGGGATGAAAAGAAGTGGGAGTGGCACACTAAAATCCCAGACTTTACATTGGGCAGGTTTTTCATAGGTCTGCTCCTGATGTAGAGCCCTGTGCCTGAATGTTCCCTTTTTCTTCCACAGATGACATCCTCTGGTGTCATGAAGGGGCTTTTCTGCCTTTGTGGTGGCAGTGGCGGGCACTGGCTGGATCCAGCTCTGAGGGAAGCATGTGCTGGCTCAGAGCTGCCCATTCTGAGCCACGGTGCCCTTGGCCAGCATCACCCTGCTGCACTTCCCTCTGAATCTCAATGAGGACCTTGGGATGTCAGGGGCAGATGGGATACACTGATTACTTGGATCCTTCCTATTTTGGGACATGACAAGCAGTTCATTTTCCCCCTCTCCTTTCATGTTCACACAATGCTTTACACTGATCTCCCCTGCACACATTTATCTGCCAGGCAGGGTAATAGAGCAGCACCCAGGGAGTCTCCCAGGCTTTTGTGGGGTTTGGTATTGCTGAGCTGTGGATGCAGGGAGAGGCAGCTTGTGTAGCTAATCCTACGATACAATAACCAGTCCTTCGTGGTGGATGTCAAATTTACTAAATGCATGATTGTTTATTGTTTGCCTGTGTAATGATGTGCATGGGACTTGGGCCAATTTCGAAATATTAATAAACATGACAGCATTTCAGTAATGCAGCAGACAGAATCCTCCCATTGCTCCCAGGAACACCAAGACAACATGTTCATGGATGGAATGAAAGGGAGTTCTCTTCTGAAATTAAAAAAGGGCTTTCTATTATCTAAGCTAAATAGCAAAATATTTCACTAGGTTATTCACACTGGCACACTCTCGCTGCAGGTGGGTTCATTAGCTTCTCTCTGATGTAGCAAAATTAGATCAGTGTAGGGGACAAGGAAGCTGCTGACATTAGCCTGTGCTGCCACTGAAAGGACTGCTTGTCTGTGAGGAGCAATGGGCTGGTGATTTACAGGGCATTTAGCTCAGGCAAAACTGAGCAGTCCATTTTATCTCAGCCTTTTCTCCCTTATGGACCTGGAGCCTTTTGGCTGTGGCTGTTTTATTGCTCTAGGCCCCCTGTGTGGTGGTACACCTGTGTTGCCAACATATCAGAGGGGGATATTCAACAGTAACCACACGTGAATGTTTATTTCCCAAAATCAGGCTATTTGACCTGCACCAGACAAGCTCCCTCCTGCCCTTCCAGCTTGAGTCTGCGATATCACAACTTTTTGGTAATGGCCTATTAATCACCTACTGCCTGATGCTGTGAATTCTGTCTGGTTTCCTCCAGGATACTTCATCATCTGCAAGCAGGACTTGGACCAGGCAGGGATGCCTCCATCCAAGCTCCTCCAGATGCCGGTGCTCCAAGCTTTGCCAGAACTGCCTGATTTCTGTGCGTGCCATTAGACTGGGATGATGAACAGCTTGGCTGTGAGCACATGGAGTGCAAACCCTGGTGAAACCTGGCTTGGGGCCCTGGCAAGAGAGCATCTTACTGCTGTGCAGAGCTGCCATCTGGCAGGTTGGACCTGGTGTCCTCACCACTCCAGCCTCCCAAGCCAGTGGCTTTTTTGTTTCCTTCTAAATGAAAACAAATGTTAACTTCAGCCCATGGATGATGCAGCCCATGGCTACTGACAACATCTCTTTGTTCAGGGGTTACTGGGATGAAGGAGATAAACTGCACAGCACAGTACCCAAAAATAGCCCCAGTGGGTCAGCAATGTGGTCTTCTAAGGAAATGCAAGGAAGAAAATGATCCCACCTCAGGGAGCAACCAGGCAACCAGGCTGCAGTTTGTGGTGCAAAGCACACTACAAAGTGCTCTGTGTAGTGGGTGCAAGGTGAGGCACAGTCTGTTTGTCCCTCTGGCACTGCCTGCTGCTTCCCAGGAGCCATGCGCGATCCCACTGGTGCATTCTGAAGGAAAGGGGCTGCTGTGCTCTCAACTGCCCCACCTTCAAGACTTGCACTTTGAGGACCTTCGTGTGGTATTAATGTGATGCACCTATTTCTTATTTCTTGTTTTGTCTGACTTCATGGGGAAAAAACCCAAGGAGAATCCAGGTAGGTACAACTTGACAAAATTTGGATGGGGTTTGTTTAATTGTAGTGACCAATTTTCCCCATTGCCAGTGGTGTGTCTTCATATGTTCCTTCTCCACCTCCTTCTTACAAGTTGGTTAAAACTTGTGCCCAGGAGCACCCTCCAGCTGTGCCATAGGATGATTAGAGCAGAAAAGAAGAATATTTGAGCCTGAACCCAAATTTCTGATAAGAAGATCAACTGCCCCTTCTGGCTCCCCTTGTTCATTCCCCTTCAAGACACAAGAACAGTCCTGGATGTTATAAATTAAGAAGACCATAGAAGCTGCTTTTGCAGCTGAGGGTAGAGAACCCAGGCAAAGTTCACACATGGGTTTTTGGAGGGATCACATTGAAGCTGGGCAGTGCCAGGGGCAGTGGCTGTGGTACATGCCTTGCAGACTGCTGTGGCATTGAGTGACTTTACCGATTGCAACTCCTTGAAAAATGTTGCCAGAAGAAGAAAGGCTCTTTCCTTTTCCACCCCGGCACTAACGAAGCTTTCAGGGAGTCACTTTCCAGTGTGGAGAGTGCCATTTTCCTCCAGCAGTTTGCTGCAGGGATTTATCAGCTTTTTGGTTGTCCTGACACAACCACATCTGCCCCTTCAACACTCTCACCAAGGGCCCATTAGCCCTTTTCTGGTACCATCACCTCACAGGTTCACACTGTCCTGCTTTTCCATGAGGAAGGCAAAACTCAGGCTATGAGAATTCAGGCTACAGGTCCATACACAGTAGGCATAGCTGTCTTCCTTGCTTCTTCTACGACATGCTTTTTTAATTTTATTGAAGAGCATTTTGTCTGAATGACTTTAACTTCCTAATTGTCTTCATTGTCTGCGATCATCAAACTCCCCTCAGTTCCCTGCCTGTCCCACAGTCATCTGCAAATTCTGTCAGTAGCAATAGCTGTTCTTTCCAGATCACTGGAGGGAGATGCTGCAAAGTGTCAGGTCTAGAAGAGGTCCCCAGGGAGCCCCACCAGAAGTGCTCCTGTGTGCGCCACTTCCATAGGTGCCTGTCAGCCATCCAGCCCCTCAACTGTTTTATGTTGCCATAGGTTCATTCTCCCCCAAAAGTGCTGTGTAGAGCCTGGTGGTGCCTCACCCAGGGATTGCCTCCAGGCAGCTACAAGTATCAGTCACTTTTTGTAAAACCAACAGAAAATGAAATGAGACCTGTTTTCCACGAAACATTGTTAACTGGCACTGATGCTCTCTCTTTTTGTTGTTGTACTTGAATCCTGTGTCATCTTCTCTGTTGTTTGGTCTGGGATTCATGTCAGATATTTCCACCTTGTCTTTTTCAAAACCTTGGCATACACTTAGACTTTTTCCAGTCCACTGGAAATTTCCTGGCACCCCTGGGGTTATTAAAAATGGATGCCAACAAGCTAAACACTTCCCAGACAGTTCTTTAAGGACTTCAGGGTATAAGTTTTCTGCACTTTGAAATTTAAAATTGTTTGTCCCAAACAGCTGTTTTCTGTCATTCTTCTCAGTGATGCACTGGAGAGCACTTTATCATCCTTATGTCATCTCAACATATCATCTAGTTCTTTTCAAGTGCAGAACAAAAATATTAATCAAACTGTTCTGCATTGTCATTAGCTGTTTCACCAGCTCCATCTAGAAAAGAGCTAATATTGTTGTAACAACTCATTTTTCATTTCTTAATGGATATCTTTATGGGAATTGTTGAATTTATGTATCTGCATGACAATTGGCTGAATGCTTCCTGACTTTTGAATATGCGTAATCAACATTGTCTTTTAGATACATCATTCAGATATATAATTTGCGAAACATAAATTATTCAGGATGTTGCTCAGCCACACAAATGAGTTTTCTTGTCTGGGTCATTCATCTCACCTAGCTGAGGGCTAAGGCACAAGAGATGCTGCTCTTTTCACTTTTGCTAAGACCAAGTTAATTGAAATATAAAATATCTGTCCCCACACAGCAATGCTGCCTACAGAAAGGGGATGCAGCCTGATCAGAGAGATGAGGGATTATCCTCAGGTTCAGGAAACACAGATTTTGTTGCTGGCTCTGTTACTGAGTCTCTTCATGCAAGTCATTTACCAGCCCACACCCAACTCTCCTGCCCAGTACCTGAGACTTAGTAGCGCTTCACCTCCTCTAGGAACTGTTCAGAGTCTGTGGAGAAGCATATCTTCCCTGAAAGAAGCCTTCTGCCATCAGGGGGATTTAGAAAAGTATTAAATGGACAGGAGTAGCGCTTGTTTTGTTCTTCTTTGGTTGCCATTTACCTGGCCATTTACATTTGGAACATCTCGTTTAATAGTGATTTACTTTTGACTCGAAATTTCTGGAAAAGCTAGGACTTCAGGGAAGAAAACAGAATCAATACTTCTTGATCTTTTAATAAACTCTGCCCCCAGAGAGTGAGGTTTAGACCTTCACAATTTCTAGTCTCTTCTCCCTGCGAGTGAGTGGAGTAGGTGGAGAGGAAAGCTGAAACCAGGAGGGAGCTGTATCCAATATGTGATTTGTTCTTTGTGGAAAGACCAGCTTTGGTTCAGACTGCTCCAGCTGGTAAAACTTTCACTCTGTAAATTCAGTGTGAAACCAAATGTGTTTCTTGAAACAGACCCTTGGAGGACTTTCAAAGATACCGGTAGGTCAGATGTATCCAATTAGTAAGGGCCTGTGACAGCAGGCGAGAGCCCTGAGGGGCAGGGTGGGGAATCTTCCCAGAACATCTTGCCTGCACCAGGCTGAACTTCACTGAGGTCACCCCATGGGCTAGAGCACAGGGAGTTCATGGTGGGGTTTTGGTGGCAGAGCCTTCTTTGAGCAGGGCTCACATGGGCAGTCATGTCATAGGCTGTCACCCCCGCATCTGTGTCTACCTGCACACCTTTGTGTACAGTTAGGAAATGGAAATGGAAGAACATTTCTACTCCTAATACTTTAATGTTTCTGTCTCTGCTGGCTGCTGTTTTGTAAGCATGGCCTATCACAAGATTTTTCAGCTTGACTTCTCTTTAACCACACTCTATCACCTGGGAAGGTTTTATCCCGTGTAGTATATCTCACCTTTTTCAGGAAAACTCAAAAGCAGGTTTAGAGTCCCTGCAGCCTATGAGTTCAGGACCCTGCCTTGGAGCCCAGTACTTCTGGGGGAATAGCCCTCATACTTGGCTATAAGTATAATTTTTCTCTAAATCTTGGCTCTTTGGATCAGCTGTCACTACAATGCAAGGACAGTCCAGACTTACTCTGAGTGTTGCTCACGTGCAAGGGCTTGAAACATGACTTCTATTCATTGCTTACAGCCTCCATGCTGGATTACTCCCTGGGTAAACTAACCAGGAGGAAGTTTCTCACAGAGACAGCACCCAGGGCCTTTCCCCTGAGAGGGTCTTGAGGCATTTCACAACTCACACATGTACAGCTCTGCTGTGGAGAGGCAAGGGGGACCCCAGGGCCCTGCACAGCAGAAGGGTGTGCAGCTGAGTGGGCAGCTGGGCACAGCTCCTCCTGCTGTCACAGAGCTTGGGAACCCCACACAGAAGCAGAGACAGGCTTGGTTGGTAATGCCCCAAATGAGAACTAATGAGAGGGAAGATGGCCTTGGTTTAGGGGGTGAGACAGAGCTCTCAAGCAGTGTTGCTTTCCAATATTACTATGGGCAATCCCCAGCCATTTTCCAAGTTGAAAAAGGGAAAAAGAACACATCCTTAGTGACACCTGAGGGATGCTGGGGTGCTAGATATGGTATGAAAAGACCTAGCCCTCTAAAGTGGGAATTAGGTTGAAAACTACATCAGAAACAAAATCATCCTCATTTACTATCTACGTTTATTTATCTGAACCTCATCTTTGCCAGGTGCCAAGTGTTCAATTACAAAAAATCACTGGCCAGGTAATTCCTCAGTCCTGTTCATAAGCAGCACTCAGGTGCTGGGGAACAGGGATGTACCTGAGCTGCCAGCAGGACTACTTTAACAGCAATAATAGTTTTGCAACAGCTGCTAGTGACACAGGAACTACTCCAGATGTGGGGTGTTTATGAGCTGATTTATGACGTAGAGTAGGATCACAGGAGCTATCTATGCTATGGGTAAGGATGCAGAGGATGATGGCTGCCTCCAGCTTTGGGCCCTGCAGATGCACCTCACTTCACAGACTTCTGCCAGCATAGGACAGGAGAGGGAATCAAAGTGCAGGAGCCCTTGAGGAAAGGATGAACAAGGCTTTGCATTTTAGATGGGCTTTAGATTGGAAAAATAATAAAATCCAAGCATTTTAATAGAAAGATCAGCTCTAACATTGGTAATCTAGACAGACAGCAGTGGGATGAAGAGAGACATAGGGAATGTTTGATGTAAAATCAAGGTCGTGCCCTGAAAATCAGACACAGACGTGGAGAGAGGTATGTGAACCATTAAAGTGAAAGGAAACCCGAGATTGCTGTTCCACCAGCTGCCAAAGACACCACGCTCTGCTTGTGCACGCTGGAGCCTACTCTCCTCCACACTTGGCAGCGTGGCAGATGCCTCATTGTGGTACCATCAGAGGAGAGCAAACCCAGAGGATAAACCAGAAGTGACCTAGGAACATACCTTAAAAATTCCTTTCTATTCATTAATCTGACTGAGGAGAGAGGAAGGGAAAGTCCTGGCCCAGGAGACAGGGGGCTGGAGCCCTCTGCTCACTTGCTGAGCTGACACAGAGAGTTTCTTTCTAGAATTAAGGAGGAAGTTTTTCACAGAAAGAGTGATCAAATACTGGAATCATCTACCCAGGGAGGTGGTGGAGTCACCATCCCTTGATATGTTTAAAAAAAGACTGGATCTGGCACTTGGTGCCATGATCTAGTTGAGGTGTTACAACATGGGTTGGACTCGATGATCTTAAACGTCTCTTCCAACCTAGAAATTCTGTGATCTGTGATTTCCTGCTCAGAGGCATCAGTGAGCAAGAAGGAGCTGCTCTGTCCTTATGTGTGACCAGGCAGCAGTGTCTTGGCAAATGCTGCAGAAATCCATTGTGGTTCTTTTTGGGAGTACCAAGGTGCTGCAGAGAGACCAGCAGACTCTTTAAATGCAAGTTTGTACATTCCTGGAGGAGCATTCTGCTTCTTCTCATTTGATTATGCCCAGGCTGAATCTGAGAGACCCTGAAGCTGATAGCTTTTTTACTGCTGGTTTTCACCGTGTGCTGTGACCTTCATTATCCTTGAAAGATCTGTTGTTGCAGCACCGGCCTTCACTGAGCTTTCTGCTCTCAACTCCCAGCATGGGAAACTGACTCCTCAGCGCCCTGGTCCAGCCTCCCACTGCCTCTGCTCCCATGAGTGAGGGTGACAGGCTCCTGACAAGGACAAAGCAGACACTCAGGAGGGCACCTTGTACCCACCAGGCACTTGCAACTGCATCTGGCCTGGAGCCCCCACTGCAAGGACAGCAGTAGATGCTCTGGGAGAGAGGCACAGGCTACCCATGAAGAGAAAGCCAGGCCTGTTTGTGTTTACACTGCTGCAGGGATCACCCAGTGCTGCTTCTAGACTGGAAGCTGTGCAATCAGCAGCAGCATGGCTGAGCCTGGGCACAGCTGGGGCTCTGGCCTTGTGCCGCTGCCTCCTGCAGCTCTGTGCTCCCTGACAGGACGATGGACTGTCACCACATCCTCACAGCACATGGGCTTACCCAGTCCCAAGCAGCTGGAGTGGAACAAGGTTTCCATGCCCATCTTCCAGATCAGAAAATCCAAATCCATGTGCCAAAGGACAGAGCATGGGAGTGGTGGCATTCAGGCACCACAGTGCCATCAGACACAGAGGAGGTACTCTTAAAACACTGAGCAACTTGTAGAGTGTTATAAGGGCTGGAGAACCACTCCACACCAGCTGGGAACTTGCAGACACAGTCTTTGGCATGTCTTGGCTGGAACAGATTCTTTGGTACCAGGGCTGGGGGGCAGGAAGGGATCAGGTGGGGAAGGTACCACCCTTGCACCTTTTTAACTTCCTAAGTTCCTCATCTTTCACTGTGTCCCCATGTGTCACTGAGGGCTGCTGCCTGCCTACAGCCTGAGGAAGTCTCCTCCATGGGAAGGCAGCCAGCAGCACTGCCTGCAGCAGAAGGACAGACTTTTCCAAGGAGCACCAGTATAAGGTTTCTCCTTCTTTGTACTTGGTCATCTAAACAACGGCTCTGATTAAAACCAGGAGCTGTTGTACACTCAGCCGTGTGTGGACATCAGCCCAGCTATTTGGTCAACAAAATAAAAATTAAGATACTTAACTCTGAGCATCTGTTTTCTTGCTTTGTTCTTTTTTTTAAATTTTGGCTGAGTCCCTGTGAGATTGGACCATTTTCCTGACGGATCAGCACAACAAGATGCCTCAAAGGTTTCTAAAGATTGGTTCTTTTACTTGATGATGGCCCAGAAGGCCACTGGGGATGTAGAGTCAGCATCCACCCTTTTTGGGAAAAGGAGAGGGTGGAAGGGGAGAGGCCATGGTTCTGATTTGCTTGGCTTGGCGCTCAGGCTGGCCGAGCTGTGCCTTATGCTGCAGCCACATGATTTGTGTAGCTGTGACACACAGCCATAAATCAATCCAGTTGGGCTAGAAAAGTTCACGAACCCGTACTGAACTTTTGGGCGAACGTGGGTTGAGTTTCAGGCTCATAACGAAATCTGAAACCAGGCAGGCTTCAGAAGGATTTGCGTTTCATTGCAACCCTTTTGTACAGTTCTGCTAGAAAGGTGGTGGTCAGGAAAGTGCTGGGTTTGGTTAAGAAAAAAGGTGTTAGCATGAGAGCCTTTAAATAGAGCAAGGCTGATTTTATGGAATAGTCCTACTAACAGTTAGTGGAAAATTATTACCTCTTGTACAGCCAGGACTTATCTTCATTTCACTTATTTTCATTTCACATGTCCGGCATGGCTAAAACACCTGCTGGGAAGATCCATTCCAGCATATTTTCCAGATTTTCAGAGAGGTTTCATATCTCTTAAATCTATTAAATGGTGGTGATCTGTTTGAAAACTTTTTTGCTTTAAAGACGAACAAAAATACCTCATTTTATAGGCATGGAAGTTTCTCAAAAACATCTTAATGCAATGCTAGCAAAAGGTTTCAAAGAGTATCATCATTTTCAGACAGCTCAAAAATAATCTGTATTCCTCCCCTAAATCTGAATGCAGAAATGAAGCCAGAAAGGGCTTGCTTGTCAGGTTCACTATTGCTTTTCTGGCTGAGGGAGGTCAGGTTCTCCTGCTACACCTCCCAAGATGGCAGATATACTCAGTGGATTAGTCTGAGTTCAGATTTTGAATAAGCCTTTGCAGTGTTGCTTATTGCAAGTGGGCGGGGGATGATAATCTGGAGATTTTAAGATAAAAAGATTTCAGATCCAGTTTATTTGCCCTTTTCTATTTGAACCTTCAGGTTTCATATTTGCAACCTTTTCCTTCCCAGTGTGCAGGAGTGAGAAAGCTGAGATCCTTAAGCACTCATGGGGCTATTCAGCCAATTTCTCAGGAGAACAGTAGAAAACACCACAGCTCTTTCAGAAAAAAACTCAAGAATTGGCATCCACACCTCCAGGTGCCTGAGTGAGGCTCTGATTCCACTGAGCTTTGTTTTTCACCCCTTCACAGTGCAAATTAGTAGAAGCCTTGTTATACTTTACATTTTGTATTTCAAATAAACATATTGCATACTAAGAAACTGCTATGGTTATTCACTCCAGTGTTTTCACTGTTTAGGATGACTCTTGCTTTTGGATTAAATTGACCCTGGAAGAGATCCCAGATTAAGAAAAACAAAATAAAAGCGTGTGATTTCAGTCAGTTTAAACACCAGAGGATACACAAGAAATACTGAAGCGTAACCAGCACTTTGTGGATATCTGTGTCTCTCATGAAGCAAATTGTGCCGTGCAAAAACTGACCTATGTGAAAAATGACCTAAAAGGTCCAATGTTCTCCTTATTGACAACATGATTGTGGTGATTCAGAAGAAAGGGCTAAAAAAGGGAGGACAGTGAAGTGCCTTTCTCAGGAAGGAATATTGTGACTCTTAGATTCAGACCAGTGATTTTTATTTGGCCTGGGCAAAATTCAGTTTGGAAGTTAAAAGGAATGATGAACTGAAAATCTCTGAACTATGTACAGCTGTCCCAGGAAAACAAATGCTCCAGCCTAACTTCTGCGTCCATGGAGATGGATACACCTTGTGTAGGCTGCTGGGGGACTGGACCCCCAGGATCAAGAGCAGCATCTTGGGGTGCTCTGGACCTTGCTGGACCATATCTGTATTCTTGAAAATCATCCTTTCCATGAGAGAGTCCTATGGGCTCCCTCTCTGACCTCTGCCTAGTGCATGTAAGTCCTGAGAGTCTAAGATAAATCACACTGGGCTTATAGACTTACAGCTGAGTTTGGAAACTAATTTGTGGCTTTAAAATATGAGGTCTCAAATATGAGAACTATTTTCCTCTGTTTGTCAGAGCAGTGGATTCAAATCCTTCCATGCCAGAGGGACCCCAGGAGTAAGTATCATAGCAGTGGTCCCTGCTGGGGAATAATTAGCATTGACTCCATGGCTGCAGAAGGCTGATCAGTCACTTCATTGTTACTATACTATATTATACTATTAACAAAAACCCATCACCCTTGCCAGACAGTCATGACACACACGTGGATCCAATTGGTCAATGAATCCAAAACACCATCACTAGAGTCCAATTAAGAAATCACCCTTTAGTAAACAAATCTCCATAACACATTCCACACGTGCACAATAACAGGTGCAGCAAGTGGAGATAAGAATTGTTTCTCATTCTTTTCTCTGAGCTTTCTCACAGCTTCCCAGGAAAATCCTGGGAGAGAGCTATGTCTCTTCTCTGTTCAGAGGATTTGTGATTACCACAAGTAAGAATGGGAGAGAAGGCAAAGAAATGAGACCGGGCTTGATAGATAATATATGGCAGAAAGACAGTGCAGTTCCTTAAAAAGGACAGGGTTCATGAATTCTTAATGTCAGGGGACGAGGGACCAAGAAAAGCTGGAGAAAAGTCATCAGATGGAGAATATTTCAGCTAGATATAAGGAAAACTTTTCTTGTCGAGCCCAGAAATTACAAGTTGCTAAGAGCGCCATGGAGTTGGAGTGGGCTCAGAAACTAACAGAGAGCTCTGCTGGCACAATATCAGTGCTGTTGGCTCCTGATCCAGCTCACTGTGGGCCACACCATAACTGCATTCAGGACTCCCCTAGGACCTACAGCTGCAGTGACAACTCGAGGGGACAATACATGGTATCAAAAAATCTGCAAGCCATTGAAACATTGGAGATCTGCTGGAGTACAGATGAAGCCATTCTGCTGCTGAGGAAATTTTGCAAAGGCTGCCACAAAGCCAGTGGTGTTACAGAATTGATCACAGAAGGGTTAAGGTTGGAACAGACCTTAGCAAGTTGTATTGTCCAATGCCTCTGCTAATGCAGGGCTCTGTTCTACAGCAGGTTGCCCAGGACCATGGCCAAACGGCTTTTGAATATTTCCAAGTATGGAGACTTTGCTATCTTCCTGGGCAACCTGTACATCAGGCTATCAAATAGGCTTCCTGCCTTTCATGCACTCTGTGCACACCTTATTCTTGGACAAGTTCTGCATGTAAGAGATCAGCACGTACTTCAAGCAAGGCCAAAGCAGATGACTCACTGGATGCAACTTTCATCCCAAAGCATCTGTGTTTCAGCACAGCAGCATGGCTAGGAGCTGCTACCCTAAATCACCACTTTTCAGACTTGAAGTTTTCCAGGTGGAGACGATTATTTAATTTTCTTCTACTCATGAAGGAGGCAGAGCTGTGTCTTTGACATTCAGGTGTGCTCCACTTCATCAGAAGGATAGGAAGCACCCTTTCAAACATGCTTCCATTGGGAAAAGCTTAATATGGAGAATATTGCTCCCAGGGAGCTATAAGGCTGAGAACTGTGCCATGAGGAGCTGTAAGAGTTGTTCTTTTGCTTGGGTAAAGTCTTGATGGAGAGTAAACACCCATTTGTGCCATACCTGATTGCAGCAGGAACAAGAAAAGGATGGAGGTAAATCCTGCATTTCACAATGGAAGAGTTTCTGCTCCTCAAAATTCAGAGTCCTGTGTGCATGGGACTTTCTGAATGTGTGCATGTGTGGTCCACAGCTCTTTGTTATATACTGTGATTTTCCCCACTCCTCTACAGAGATAAGTAGGTAGGAGGCAGCTGTTTGGATAAGTCAGCAACAGGCGATAAGATTATAACAAAGCCATTGGACGGCAGTGGAAACTTTCTATGCCACACGCAGGGCTTTTATCAGGGGTCTACAAATTGTCTTTGTTTCATTTTAAGGGCTTAACTTAGCTCATCCTCAAAGCAAAATGGCCTCATCCTTCCTGTCATCTTCCAAGATAGAGGAAGTGGTGAGATGTGTGTGTGTGTTCCCTGTCAGTTGATATCACTTTACACCAGAGCCTGGAAACAGGCTTTTAAATCAGCATTTTGTGTTTCCTTTCCTTGTTTCCCTCTGCTTTGGTGACTTTGGCAAAAAGAGCCTCCGTTTCCTCCTTTGCTCTGATTAAACAAACTGGAGGATTCAGAGATGGTGTGAAATGAGACAAGCCTGATGGGACCCAGGAGCAGCCTTTCCTGTCCCCGTAAAACCCCAGGGCAGGCAGTGCTCACATCCCCTGCCTTGGTGCCAGGGAAATTGCACATGTATACTCCATGTGTAACCTAAAAAGCCTGGAAATCACTGGGCAGCTACTGAGGTGATAACTGAGCCCATGCTTGAGGACGGGCTTGTAACTGCTTAGCTCTCAGCCACTGCAAAAGCAGAGAGGCTTTGAGCACAGCTGTGTCAGCTCAGCAGAGAAGGTGAATCAAGAGAACTAGTGCCAGAAAACTGATTGATGGAAGAAATCTTTTAGCTGGGCCTTTCAGAATCTGGAGATGTGCATGGAGGGATTGGCTTGGTAAAATCAGTGTGTGACCTGCACAGGAGTTGGGTACAGTCTGGAAGTCCTATGCACTGCTGTACAAGTGATGAGCACTTCTGCCCTGTCATAGAGATCATAGAGCAGCTGGCAATATATAATGTGTAGCATTTCTTTAAAAACATCAAGTATCAAAACAAAGCAGTAGCTTGAAGCTTCACACTGTTCCTCTGGCCCTAGGGCCCAACACATCTCTAGAGTTCCAAGCTGCCTTGCAAGGCCAATCTCTGTCCCAGAAGAATTTGCAGAGTATATGGACAAGACACAAAAAGAATGGGAGAAAAAGGGCTAAGGGCTCATATTTATCGGTCAAGGGGACAGAAGAAGGAGAGGAACTTAGATGTGTTCCTGATTTACTTCACATGTGTCCTTGCTTTTCAGCAACCAGGGGTTTTACAGCCATGTCCATAGCCCGTGCCAGACACAGGCTCTTCCTCTGCCACCAGGACAGTCACTGTGAGGTTCTTCAGGAATGTTGCTGCATGTTAAATCCTCATCCTGTCTCAGTACCCATGACATTGCAAGCATAGACAGGCTGTTTTAACCTGATTTAACCAGGTCAAAGAAGAAATGTGCAGCAGAACAACCTTACTCCCTGCCCACTGATTACCCAGTGCTTAACAGCTTGCAGCTTGCTGAAAACCATGTGTGAAAAGAGCTATGCCAAATAAAATCTACCCGGCACTAAATGCAAATTTTTGTGAGCAAGAAGTAAATTAAACAACTGAAAAAGCTGGAGAAATGTCTAGATCACTTGGGTGGGTTTATGTACTTAAGAAAGTGTTGGCTTATGTGTTTGTTAGCAACACACCAGCCTCAGAAACAAATACTTTAAATCTTCGGATATGACTTTTGTCTGGGAATGAAAACATGAAACAAAGAGTGCATCTCACTGAAAACCTCAATTCCAAGCCCTGAATAACCCAGTAATAGTCTCCAGATCACTTTAAAGTTCTAAGAACTTTTCTGCTTGATATTTCCTCATGCTTATTGGACATGTAATGAAAAAGGTGATTTATAACACAATCCTTATATATATACAACCTTTCTTCTAGAAAACAATCATTGTTTGTGCAGTGCTGGTAGAAGCATCTCAGTTGTGAAGTAGTTTTAACTGCAGGAAAGAGAGATGTTGACTCCATTAAAAACCTTTCTTTATTTTAGTTCCCTAGCAAAAGGTCACTAAAGACACACTGAACAAAGGCAGGAGAAGACATTCCTTTTCCTACTGTTGATGGCCCTTGAGCTGCCAGTGGAGAGGAAAGAGGCTCTGACTTGCTCAAGTGGAAGAAGGTGCCCTCACCAACACCAGGGTGAGTGGCCCGCAGCCCCATGGAAGCTCTGCACTTCCTTCACTGACATGCAAGATTTTGTCCTTACATTTTGGTGGGAAAAGTGCTTATAATTTGTCCTAACAAGCCAGAAGGAGACTTCTATGTAAGACAACCCTCAGGGACTACTGAGGAGACCTGGGAGTTCCAGCAGGATGCAGCATTAGGAAAACAGGCAATGAGGGAGCGTCAGGACACTAGTGATCTTTGTGGGCTTCTTGCTCTCTGAGATATCTAGTCCAGGCCAGCCTGGGGCCTCCCTGGACATACCTGCAGAGTCCACATGACTCATTTTAACCAGCAAAATTGCACTGCCCACATCTTCTTAGAGAAAGGAGCACTGACGAGGACAGATTTCTCACTGCTGTAAAAATGACCCTACATGGGAACTTCTGCAGAAATGCATACATGTACACATCTGCATGTGTATAAACTAAAATGATTTAAACTGCTTACAGATATGTCTAAGTGCCAAGAAGTGATTTTGGAGTTCAAAAGCAGTGTGCTGAGAGGATGTGGAGAGCACACGCTAGTCTTAAAAAGAAGGAAGTTCCTGTCTTGCTCTTTTAAATCAACTATTTTTTTTTTGCATTTATGACTATCATTTAGTAGTTTCTGAATGGGCTTTGGCCAAGCAATTCTGTGTGTAAAAATCAGTATTTTTAGTTATGAAGCACAGAGATCGTGGTATTCACATTTTTTGGATCCTCTCTCCTGAGGTATAACTATTGAATCTCTATTAAATGCAGTTGAAATAAGCACAACACTACCATTACTTTCAGTAAGGTCAAGGCTGGGTCCATCACATTCAGAGATCCATTAAGCCTTTTATGTGCTGGCCAGGCCTTAGAAAATTGGCCTAGAGTTCTTGTTGCTCATTCCTTCTGGCTGCTGTTAATCAATTAATATTGAAATTGCAGAGTCAAATGGAGACTGGATATTAATATAGAGCGTGCACTGCTTCCCTGCAGGAATTCATGTAAAAGCTGTCATTAGCATCATGCATATACATGAGTCCAAGAGAAAGCTATTAACTTATGTATTCATCCAAGCAGGCTCAGTAAGTGCTTTACCATCAACAATCTTGCTGCACTTGAAATTAAATATGTGTGTCAAGGTTAGCACTTCCTGGGCTGAAAAACTGAACCAGAAGAATATTAACAGATGTTAGCAATATGTGTGTGTGGGAGGAGAAGATCACACCTGAGTCTAGTCCGTACTGAACAATATTTGGAGCCTGGAGCTAACAATCTAGAAAAAAACCCACTTTTAAGGAGCACAGGCAGAGTTTGTCTTCTCTGATGATGCCTTTCCCCTCTCAGTATTCCCAAATGCACTTTCTGACAGAGTGTTTAAACACTGACTGTGTTAGGTCTGACCTGGGGCACCCAGGAACCTGCAAGGACTCTTGCAGCAAAACATCTAAAGAAATGTCTCTGGTTGATGCAGAATTGCCTGTTGTCTCCACCTCCCACTGCAACCCATTACCTGGGGATAGAACAACAATTCCTGCTCCCTCTCCCTGAGACAATCCTCTGGTTAGAAGCAAAAATATTGAAACTATGTTCAAGGCAGCTGGTTTAAGTTGGCTTTAGTTTCCAAAGACATATTATTTTCTTAAAACACAATCATTAGCTGTTGCACAAAATTATTAACAGAATAGGTAATGGATGTTCCTATTCAGGAAAATGCAAAATTTAAGCTCTGCTGGAGAAAAGAGCTTACTCTGGTCTGAGATCAGATTTCCAGCTGTAAAAGAGAAAGCTCTGTCCAGAAGTGCACACAGGACTTACCAAGTGGCAGAAATCCACTGTGATCCCACATGGCAGACCCCTTGCTGTCTGAGGGTGTGTGCACAGGAATCAGGGAAACAAGCAGTCACATTTGTAAAAGGGCCAAGGAGGGGAAATGCTATGTAAGAGCTGGGAATTGGCAAACACGACTCTTGTTTAAGAAAATAAAATAAAATAGACTAATAAGACAATCTGGGAAGCAATATGGCCAGTGAGTTGGACATTTGTTCTGGTGAAAATGCTTGGAAGCCATTTCAATGGATATAGTAAGAGAAGGGCGACCAAACCCCAGCTAGATTAGAGGAAGCCAGCACAGACTGAGGCACAGAAGGATTGTGTCATGCTTAACTACTCTTCAGGAATCCTTTGAAGATACCGCTGCCATGACAGATAAGGGCAATTTAGTGGGTAGCAGAATATTTTGATTTTCCAGAAGCATTTGACAGTTTTCCATACAGTAGATTAATGGCTTTTGTACAAAGACATTAAAGGGAAGATAAAACAGTGACTGGAATGGAAAAAGAGCTTAAAAATAGGAGACAAAGGTTGGCAGAGGATGGAAGGAAGCATTTCTGACTGTTTCTAAAACTGACATCACTTCTATTTATAGTGGGCCCAATGATATTTATATTGCAGCCAGTGGTAGTTTGCCACTGAGATCAGATTTGCAGGAAGACAATTAAAATGGGTGGTGCCCTGCTTTGATCTATGTACCTGTTCAGAACAGCCTAAAAATGGGACAGTAAATCACCTTGCTGTATGAGCTGCAGACAGAAGACCTCTGGAAGTGCTGCTGCCTTCACTTGGAGGGTCTGGCACAGGAGTGAGTTCCCCCAGTCAAACCTGTGCAGAGGGGTCTGAGCAAGCAGCACTGCCTGCAGCCGGGCAGAGTGAATATTCCAATCCAAACCATTGCCTTACTCATTGGGCCAAAAGTATTTCCCTGAAAAGTGCTATAGGAACACCTGGAAGCAAGGCTGAAGCATCCTGTTTGAGGAAGCAAAGCTGCTTTTCCAAATCACAGAATCACAGAATAGAATCACAGGGTAAGCTGAGCTGGAAGGGACCCTCAAGGATCATTGAGTCCATCTCCTAGCCCTGCACAGGATGTCACCAAGAGTCACACCACGTGCCTGAGAGCATTGCCCAAACACTTGTACTCTGTCAGGCTGCTGCTGTGACCACTTCCCTGGGGAGCCTATTCCAGCGCCCAACCACTCTCTGGGTGAAGAATATTAGGTTTAGGTTGGATATTTTTCTAATATCCAGCCTAAACCTCCCATGACACAGCTTCAGGCCATTCCCTCAGGTCCTGTCACTGGTCACCACAGAACAGAGATCAGTGCCTGGCCCTCCTCTTCCCCTCACAAGGAAGCTGTAACTGCAGTGAGGTCTCCCCTCAGCCTCCTCTTCTCCAGGCTGAACAGACCAAATGTCCTCAGCAGCTCCTCACAGAGCTTCCCATCTATTCTTAATGCTGCAGGCTTGTACAGCAGTATCCTTAGCCTGTACCTGCAGCAGGATTAGGCCTCCTCCCTGTTGGGAGCATTGAGCCCTAAGAGTGACCAAAGTGCCAGCGGGATCTGCTGGAGGTCCAACAGGTCAAGTTTGAGAGACAGCCTGTGAGTTGCAGATCCCCAAAGCACTGCACATATTGCTCAGCAATGGTAAATGTCTCAAGTCATTTCAGTCCTAGACTTAGAACGATAGGACAGCCTCCAGGCACCTGTCATTAAACCATAGCCTGCTCATCACAGGTAGAACAGAGATTAGCCATCAGTGAAATCCTTTGGTAGCCTGCACTATGTAATGCCTAGAGGTGATGAAGGGCGAAGGACAGAGGAAAGCTGAGGTCCTGGCTCCATTGGTTCCAAAACTCAGGGTTATCTCAAAGGAAACAGGATTTGAAGTGTCAAAACTCTTCCCTAGGCACTGCAGACAACTCTTTGTATGTGTCACTGTCCCCATGTCAAGCTCCAGGAGTTGCCCCTGTTGATGTGCATTGGCAGTGGGAGTTAAAAGAGGCTCCATGAACAAGCAGCTGAAGGCACAGAAGGCCACAACCAGAGAAAGGTTGTGCCAAAATTACCACCTCATGAAGGTTTTCTGCTAGCCCTGCTCTCACTAAAACTAGGGTGGGTCAGGCTTGATGCCTCTGAAGCTGTCGAATGGGTCAATAAAGTCAAAACCTATGAATTCAAATTTGGTACTTGTCTTCAAGGTCAGTAGAGTCATGTTTGTTCAGCAGAAGGACATACAGATTTTCCTGCTTTTCCAGTTGGATATGGACTCTGGAGTTGTGTGCTACCTCCCTCTTAGGTAGAAGTGTCTTTCATGTAACCTGATATCTTCTTCAAGGACATTTTCTTGGTCAGACCCATAGACCTAGGCCTATATAAGACATCTTAAAAGTGGTCAACTCATCTCTGCTGAGTATCTCTAAATTTGTGTTTGCACTCAATATATTTGCATTTGCACTCAAGCTATGGTAATTTTTGGACACAGGGCACATCAGACAGTATATCACTAAACTATTTTTTTCCCCCACAAGCTTTCAGTATGTCTCAGTCCTAAAAGAAGCAGTCTGCAAAATAGAAAAGCGTTTAGATAACTTTGCCTGAATACTTTCTATCTCTTTTCAATTTTGCCTCTAGCGCTTTATCCTGGCTTTCAGAGTGGGGATAAAAATACAGGAAAAAATATATCATGTTTGAATGCCTGTGGGGAAAACAAACAGCATTTGAAACATGTTGTTTTAAAATATAACTTCCTACCTGTAGTCTTTGTTTTTTCTGGAAGTGTCTAGAATCCTTGATAGCGCTTGAGTTCTTAAAAACTCTTTAAAAACTTACTCAGTGGAAATAAATCAAGATAAGGAATACATATGGTAACAATACCATCTCCTGCTTGGTTTCAATTTGTTCCAGCTGTTTGCACGATGGGGAATTGCAAGGCCAGGAGCACTGTGTTCATGACCATGTTACTGGAAGTGGGGGACAGACCACTTGGGCAGCTCACTACCTCCGTGCCAGCAGGTAAGGTAACAGAGAAGTCAGCAGTCACCTTGTGGCAATCAAAAGAGTTTCTTAAGTATAACAGGGGAAAATCCAGCTCCTCCAACTCCTTGAGGGCGCCATAAGAAAAGGTCATGATCAGCAAACAAAAAGAAAATAATATCTGGGTGTTCAAAGTCTGCCTGAAGTTTGATTTCTCTGCCAGAAAACCCAGCGCTAAAGTTTAAGATAACATTTAGAGGGAAACAGATGTACTTGGGTTGTTTATCTGAAATAACTCCTCATACCTCATAGCCCAGCTTTGTAAAATCTTTTTCTAAGTTGAACATTTAATGTGGTCACTCCTTACAGCAGTAATCATTAGTGATGCACAGACAACCATCCCAAGGGAGATGTACTTTATAGTCCTGGTTGTAACTGAGAGTAAAAAAAGCTGTAGAAGTGTATGAGCTTAAATACACCATGTTGAATTCCTTATTAAATCATGGTATTAAATTCTTACACAGTGCTTTCTCTTGCTGCTAGAACTCTGCAAATGTCCTATCCCTTCCCTCAGTGATACTACCCAAAACAGAAACAACACCTGCTGTGTAATCCATAGAAATATAAGGGCACTACAGCCAATAGCTACAGCTTAAATAAATGACTGAGGATATGACTGTGCTCATTCCTTCCCTTATTTCCCTGTAGCCCAGTTGTCATGGGAGGAGAGGAGTGTGTGTGGCACTCAGATGTACCAGCAGCTTTCATCAATGGAGCAGAATGTTTGGCACCTGAGGTTATCACCTGCTGATGTCTTTCTGGGATTGGCCAGGTGTGAAAAATTGTATTTAAACATGCTTTTAATAACCTCACCCACTGCCCTGTGTTTCCTATCTCAGAAGTCCTTCAGGCTGCTGAAGTTAAATAAAGAATAAAGTTAAAACCAGGGTTAGCTCTGCTGAAATTAATTGTGAGATTAGCAGAAGCAAGGCCTAAGGTGGAGCAATTTTTGTGTTACAAAACCAGGAGTGAGCACACAACTAACATCACAGCCTGGGGGGAACGGCAGCAGAGGCCAGGGTTCAATGGAATTAGCACCAGAACAGTCAACAGCCCCGGCATCTGAATTTCACACCCTCTTCCTTGCTCCTGCAAAGTGAGGGAATCCTTTTTCCAAAGCTCCTCTACCCAATATCCCCATATTGCTGCATCACCCATCTGTGGTGAGGGGAATTTGTGTGCAGCTGCTGCTCCTGAATCCCCCTTGGAGAGGGGCAAGGGAGATCTTTTTGCTCTAATTACAACTTGTTTTCCCTGGGAGCCTGGGCAGAATAGTGGGGAGCTTTGATGGGGAGGTGGATATCATGACAAATTTGGGGTGCTGAGCTCTCCTGGGCAGTGATACTACAAGGCCAGCAGGATGTGTAGGCCTATCCCTGCTGTTGCCAGTGAGCACAAGGCCAGCGTGTTACTTTCCCTCCTTGCTGCCCTTTTCTACCTGCTGTACTGTAGCTACCCAACCTAATCCATGGGATCTTCCAGGCTGATGTTCTCCTTCCCAAGGTGTTTGCATTGTACAAGAGGCATTTTTGCAATCTGGCACTGCTGTGGTATGGATGCTCCATTGGATCCTCAGAATTTTCTATCCCTCTCTTGGCTTAAGTGCTGCATTCACACTTGTAAAATAAATTTGAAAACAGTGTTGCAAACCCTTAAGGCTGGCCTTGAAAATTCCTGCAAATTTCGCATGGGAGAACAAATAAATTATATAAATTTTTTAATAAGTTCAAAGTGTAGAAAGGTTGTGATTTTTTATCTGCCACTGGGCACCAGGGACTGTAGAACCTTGTGGCCGAGGGCTGGGGTGCAGGAGTGGGTCTGCAGTGTTGGTGGCATCAGAGGAATCCTTAAACAAGCTTCAGATGGAAGAACTGAGATCAGGTATACTGTGCAGGGAAATCTGTGCTCCCTACACATTTTTAGGTTTTTGAACAAAAATTAAGGATAATGAACAAAGGTTTTAGGGGGGCTATAACCATGAGTCCTGTGCCTGGTCTGCTGTTTCATGTACGTAGAACACAGTGGTCTAAAGAGATGGCCTAAAGAGACCTGGCCAATCCTCTAAGCTAAATCTCTAGTTCCAGGTAAAAATAACATTTGTCAGATCCAAGTAACACACGAACTTGCAGGGACTGGAAATAATGCTTCTTATTCCTGTGTTGTAAGGAGCCCTTGATGGGTGAATACAGAGAAGGGCACTCTGCATCCAGCTGGGCTCCCTGCCTACAGCATGGTGTGAGTCCTCACTAACACAGTCTCAGGGTCACCAAGACAATCTCAGGGCTCACCATGACAATCTCAGGGCTCGCTAGCACTGTCTCAGAGCTCACTAAGGGTCTCTGAGAGAAGCTGTGATGGCATCCTCTGGGCAGCCCAATTAGAGGCATCACCAAAGAGAGGCCTGCACAAACTCTGCTGCAGCTGCAGGACAAGCCCCTCCTCCCCATGCCCTCTGTGCTCAAGGCAAGATCAAGACAGTCCTCAGCCAAGGAAGCAAGGATGTCCCGAAAAAACACTCGACATTTTATTTGTTTGTGTGACCATAATTGTTGGATCTCTTCTTTACCAACTGCTGTCTGAAGTTCAGGAGACCCTGGCTTTTATCTTTGTTTTTCTCTGCAGCTGTGAACTATGATAAACATGATAAAGTGATGAGCTAACATGTGGGGCTAGGTCTTATGGAAAACCAGCATTTTTCCTCGTTCCTGTAGGAGACAGCAAAAGTGCATGGTCCTTCCTTAAATGTGCTACTGCAGCCTGAGAGCATCATCTTGAGCAGTCTCTCTCCTCACGGGGCAATTGCCTTTCCTGGGATGCTGCTGCTCACATTCCACAGCACCAGCATACACATGCTCTAAAGCAACAAGGTATAAAAATACTTTGAAAGCTGGCCAAGGAAGATGGCCAAGAGCTGTGAGGAGGAGAAAGCTTTGAACAGTGCTGTAACTGAAGCAAGGTCTCCACCTTCTCAGAGGAAAAGGGCTCTTGGAGCCACCTGAGGAAGGGAACAGGCTCTCAGTGGTGCACAGCAGCACCCGGCAAGCAACCCTGCCCTGTTCCTCACACCCAGTGCTTTCCAGAGCTGCCTCATTATCTCATTTCAAGAGTAAAATCTGATTAGATTTAAAAAACAATCAGTAAAATTGAAAACATTCAGATTTTCCATGTGCAGGAGAGCAAACCCTTGGGTTTCAGTGTTACTGGATGGAGAATACAGCTGCAGCTGGCTGGGATTTCCCCTCCCACCAGGACAGGAGCAGGCTGTGGACCTTTTCTGGAGCTTGCCTGGGCCCTGCTGCAGGAAGCCTGCATTCATGGACACTTTTTGTCCACAGTGACCATGAGGTTATCAGTGACCCATCACAACTCCTCAGCTGAAGCTTTTGGCTGTGCTCCTGCATTACTGAAGTCAGCAAGAACAACGCAACCCATTCACGCAGGAACAGAATTTGGCCTGACAGAAGCAAACAGAAAAGCTGAGACAATGAGCCCTCTCAATTGCTCAGAAATAATCTTCCAGCTGATGGGCCTAAAACTGTATTTACAGAAAAGGCCAAGCTGATTTTCCATAACTCTCCTGCAAGGCAGGCCTCTTTCCTCTGCTTGTCTTATAAAAGCAGAGAAGCCAGCACTCACAGCACTGCTAATTTAAAATAAATCAACAGATTGGAGGCATCTTTCCAAATAGACAACTGTGTTTATTAGTACAAGATACTGGTAAAAGCAATATGTAATGAAGATTTCCTCATTTCTTTGTTTTATGTTTATTATAGCCGCTCCTCTGTTGCAACAAATAAAATTGACATGAGGATTATTAGAGTCAAAGGCAGACTTGGATTTTTTTTAATGTGCTTGGGGTAACTAACACAACAGACAGCACTGCAGCAGGAACTGCAAAGGGAGTAGTTGTTTCATGTTACAAGGCAGACCAACACAAATTTATGTGGGTAGTTTCCTGGGAACTGATCCAAGAAGAACTTTAGATGTCACCATCCCCAGCTCCACAATGCTGAAGCTTCACTGTCTATTCTCAGGCCATAATCTCCAGCCTCAAATTAGGTTCTTAGCATGGACAGAAACAGGATGCAAAGTGGGATGCCACAACTCAATAGTGAGCACTGCAAATCACAGCCTTAATGGAAATGAGCCCCCAAAAGTCTCTATTTAGGCACTGAAAATAGAAAACACAGATTAGCAAGCACTTAAAATATATATGAATAAATGTTTATAAATTGTTTTCTCATCAAGAGATGCTGATCAACCTTGTACTTCTGGAAAAGTGATCAGGGAGAGTATGAGAAATATATTCTGTAGAACTTTCTGACATGAATAAAGGGCTAAAGTATATAAGCCTTTTCCAGGGTTTTAGTAATCAGCTCAGGTTAACAGCTTGAAGCAAAATAACCCATCTGGTTGTTATTCTGTGGTAAATACCCCGGGGCAGCATGTATTGGTTTGTTAGTAAGCAGTGGAAGTGCAGAATCAGAAGGCTGATTTAAAAAATTCTACATTTTGATTAATTGGAACATTTTGTTAATTACATGCTGCATGAAAATATGAATCTGAATATAGGCAAAATAAAGGCCCCCCACAACATGCATTTATCCTCTGCAAGAAATAAAGCACGAAGAACTGCCAGTACTGAACCTCAGCCGTGTTTGCATACTGCAATGCTGCCAAAGGCAGCAGTGTGAAAATCTGCAAGACCCACATTTGTCCCTGGTGTTATTCAGCTCATTCTGGTGGAGACACAGCTGGGATAAGTTAGTCTCAATAGGGACTGACAGACAGAGCTGCCTGTCAAGAGCAAAATCAGTGTTCTGCTCCCAGGAGAAGAGCAGACACCAGCCCACAGCACGGGAGTTGGTAATGCTCTGTTTCTTCCATGTGAAAGTGCAAACCATTCCAAACAACTGGCTGACCCACAGAGCTTCATATCCAGCGGTAGGGTGGTTTCCATCCTTAACACTATCTGGCTATATTTCCCCACCTACAAAACAAGAATAGGAACTTAAGTGGCCAACAAGGAATATGAGAATGGGGCAAGAGTGGTGATATTCCCCTGAATACACTTTTCCCTCCTCTATGTGCATTTGTAGTTTTATTTCTCCCAATAATACTTGTCTTTGCATTTCATAGTCTTTGGCAGATTTTAAAGGAAAGCAAATCCTTTGTGAAAGCACATCTCTTCTGGTGCTTTCTCCTTACACAGACTGCCATGGTTCCTGCCTTATGGTCCCAGCTCCCTAGCAACAGGTGCAAGATGCCAGTTTTATCTCTCCTCCAGGTTTCATGGAGATTTAAGCTCTTGATCCCACACATGTACATGCATTTGACTGCCTGATCTTTCTGCACAGTCCTAACAACCCATGCCTGTTGCTTCCATGGAAAAGATGATGAACCACCAGGGACAAAGCCTCAGAGCTGCTTTGAACTGGTACATCCTCACAGTTTCTTCAGTACTTGGATAATTTACTCAGAGAGCCAGTGAAGCTTATGCTTTGCAGGCCT
>NW_005054348.1:3831507-3833088 GCF_000277835.1 Geospiza fortis | reverse complement strand
ATAAACTGGACTATGAATTTCTAATGCACCTGTCATGTAGCATGGAGATACCATGACATTTGTGTCAGTAGGAGACATCAAACCTTTCCAATGTGTCTCTGTTGTGTTCTGCACTGGGATGAGCTAGCAAATGTCAGAGCTAGGACATGGTGTAGTTTCAAGTATTTATTGCTTGTAGTGGGGCATTCTGCAGGGTACTCAGAAAATTTGACTTGGTGCTGTAGCAGTCCCTGGCAGAGAGGCAGCAGGAGCAGTAAGGCTTATCTGAAGGGAAGTCAGATATTACACAGCCCAATAGGCTGGGTTTCTCAGAAAATGTGTTGTTGTTTAGCTGATTGCCATCTTGGAGAGGGAGAGAGTGCAAAAAAAGGACAGAAGTGTGTGGGAAAGAAAACAGGGTTGATATCAGACATTTGGTATGAGATCTAGCTCTGTGCTTGACTAACTTCATCTGTGTGCTGCTGGGAGTTTGGGTAAAGCTGACATGGATTTGAATGAAGAAATTTGGACAAGGGGATGAAATGAAGTGCAAAAGAAATATAGGCTGAATTTCAAGACCTAATGTTTAAGTGTGAGGGAATTTTTTAAAATAAAGATGTCAAAAAAGAACAAAATGTCCTATTTTTTCCAGCATCCGTGTGCAGTCAGACAATATGCTAAGGAAGGTGCTGCCTCTCCCCCTGCCTTGCCCATGCCCATAAGCACCCCAGAGTCAAATCTCAGGGAGAAGTGAGTTCATGCATGTGCACTGCAGATGCTGATGGTCACACAACAGGGCCAGGCAGATGGGCAAGGAGGCTGGGGCTTTGCTGGGTGAAGCCTGGGCCAGCTCACCTAGAAGTGACCAGATCCATGCTGCCTTGCACTGGGCCACAGCCTCTGTATAAAACAGTGTAAAACAGACCCAGCCCAAGGAATTCAGATCACTCTCACCTAGAGCAAGATACTGTGCAAAGAGCACATCCTCCTCTATCAGGAGCTCAGCTTCTACATGCAGCATCGGGTCTGAAATCAAAGATGGATCTTAACACAAGGAGGCAGGTGCCAGCTCTAGATGTCTGTGCCACTCAGGCAATTAACTGACAAATACAAACCAGTTCTCCACATTTCAAAGCTCATTTGCATTGCTCCTGAGACAGCCTGTCGGAAAAAGATGCAATTAGGTTGAAGCCGACAAGATTTATGCATGGGGTGGGGGGGGAAAAGAGAACAAAAAACAAATCTGTTGAACACCCCGGGAGAGTGGCAGCACTGGCATGAGCATCCTTTGCAGGAGGGCAGACAGCAGGGCTATAGCAGCCAGGAGAGAGGCACAGGGCTGCTTCCTCACACCTCCAAAGTCAGCAGGGAGGGATGCTCACAGCGATGAGCACTGAAATGTCACAGGCAGCCTTGGTGGGAGGCTGCTGCTGGCACTTCAGCTGCTACATAGCCAGCCCAAGCTGCCATCCACCCTCGGCCACATGAGCCAGGCTGTGTGCACAGCTCAGCTGATCCTCTGCCCCTTGTAGAGTTCAGCTTCTGCTCATCATGGATGTTGCGCGCGGGCATGAGGATCCTGAAGATGTAGCCCTCCAGACA
>NW_005054348.1:3811250-3831497 GCF_000277835.1 Geospiza fortis | reverse complement strand
TGTCATTCCAGGACCATGCACAAGCTCAGCAGCCATCACAATAAATGACTCTGCAGATCAGACATCTGAGATATACCTCCCTCAAATTTGCTTAACTAGCTTAAACAGGAAGATGCCAAAATCTTTAAGGCTCTCTTCCCTCCAAAATGGGAAGACTCAAAGTATATGGCATACCTCTTCTTTAAGAGTAAAATCATTACTGTAAAATCAGCTGTTTAGCATTCCACACCAAGAAGAATTGGAGTTATTGTGAGATTCATACTTGAGAAAATAAAAAATAAAGCTTTGTCTTGAAAACTACACTTAAATCTGCTCTGTGGTAAAAAGACTGAAATAATTACATTATTAAAATATTTTAATGGTAGTTGGAGATTGCTCAGTTGGCAGGGAAAAACACATTCCCTCTTCCCAGTTTTTTCTTTTGGCACCACTCTGACAGGAGCTAATGGTGTCTGAGCAGCTCACTTTTGAGTCTGGTCCTTTATTTGCCACTGGGCAGACATTTCAGCAAGCTGTTAATAAAAAGCACTCCTGTTTTCACTCTTCAGGCAGGATGGAAGTGGGGCAGCCCTGGAACTGTGCCCTGCTGCCACAGACAAGCCCAAAGCTAACCATACAACTATATTTTAACCCAGATAGTTGTTCAGGAGGACTCTTGGCAGCTTTGACTGAGTCTCCACAGACAATATATTTGCATGTGAGTTAGCAGTAGACAAAGACAAGAGATCACTCTTGCCTTTGTCCTGCTGGCTCCACTCAACAGGGGTTGCATGGCCTAGGGCTTGCAGCCTAGACTGTGAGCTGTTGATTCCTAGCCATCTCCCCCATTACACTCACAACTTTCTAAATCTTTCTGACATCCTCTCTAATGCTACCAGTTAACAGTTGCAACCAACCCAGTCATTCCTGGTAAGAATACCTTCAGTTGTGCTGTTTGCAGACAGAGACCCAGAGCTGCAGAGGTGAGCTGGGCGCCCCAGCTCTGGCAGCAGCACCCAGACTTTTGTTTAATGCTCTCTTCATTTCCCAGTAAGTCTCAGTATTTAAATGGCCTTTGATTGCCTCTGTGGATGGAGGTGCTCTTTCCATGGACCTGTCTGCTCGGAGCCCATCACCACACACACAGCCGGGGGTTATCCTCCCCTCCACACGCACCACCTCACACAGTGACTTCAACAGTTTGACTCACAATCTAGACAATTTATCTACAAGAATTTGATTTGCTTTTTTATTGCCAGCCACTTTCACTAGATCCTCTTGCAATTCCTGACAGTCTGCCTTCATCTTAATACCCTGAACAACTTGGTACTGCCAACAAATGCTAACTCAAGGCTGCCCTCCCTCTCCAGATCATTTATGAACACGTCAAAGAAGCCAGACTTGGCACAGATTATTAGCACAGGTAAAAGACCTGCATGGCTCCTTTGATGACTTCCCTCCATTGACAAAAATGACCATTTACTTTCATTTGTCATTATCTATCATTTAGCCAACTATTTGGGTTGATGAGGATCCTACCTCTTGTTCCCTGGTTACTTAGTTTTCAGAAAATCTTTATGAGAAGTCTGTAGGAATACCAAAGAGACGATGTCACTGACATCACACATTAACTGATCTCACCAAAATGCCCTGAGAGGCTTGTTAGGCAAAACTTCCCTCTCAGAAGCCAGGGTGAACCTTTATCACCTGCCTGGTTTTGTTCAGATGTCCACTAACATTATCCTGTACCACAGTCTGGGCTAATCTGCCTGGCACAAATGTAAGAGTTGTCATTCTCTAGATTGCTTCACACTCTTCAGCCCTTTTACATATGATTACAGCTACATTTGCCTCCCTCCAGTCTTTAAATGCCAGTCAAACAGTGCTAATTGTTACCTAATTTTTTAATAAAATTCTGTGTTAGATTTCATTTAATATTAATTACCTTTAGAATTTCAGACCTCTGATTCTACAATTAAGATTTTTCAGGATGGAGAGGAGACTTATACAGGTGTGGGATTTCAGAAAGGACTCAGTTTTACCCAGGAGCATGAATTAATTATCAATTCACATGGTAAGCATACATATGGCTTATTTGCCTAGCCACACAAGTTGTTAGGCATCCAATTTGCATACAGCAGGACTTTGCTTGCACAGATGCTGTCAAGCATGAGCTAACACATTCATTTACTGAAAAATCCATCTTGCTATATTTCATTGTTAAGTACAGAGTGCCTTATGCATAGTTTATCTTGTACTCTATTTATATCTCTTGTCCTCACTACTCTGTTTTTTTCCCCCAAAATAATTCTGCATTTGGAATGGTTATGTTGATGACATGTTGAAGTCTTGAAAGTAAAATTGACTCATTCACACTGAAACCAGTGGAATATTTGACAGAGATTTCAGAGATGCCAGAATTTCATCCAGATCTGCTCATTACTCCTGCTAGTAGTAAGAGTAGTAAAATACCTTCCCTTCCAACCATGCTCCAAGGATAAGTGCTGCCAGCTCTGGAGAGTTCCTGGGGATCAGTGAAGGAGCTCTGCGCTAGAATGCTGAAAGCAATGGCAAAAACTCACTCAATGGTGACAGAACCGGTATACAAAATCCAGAGACAAAAGAAAGAAGCTTTAAAACTCTATGAGGTCTTTGGGCAAAAGCATAACAAACCCAGAAAGTATTTCATGGGTGCTGGTGAGCTCAACAGACTGATGAGAAAGCCAAAATCAGCACTACTGAAATGTTGGTGCTTACAGAGTGGATCTTGACATAACTTTAGGGGAAGGTCCTGTTCTAAAAGAGACAAGACTAGGATGTGACAGATGTAGATAGAGACCATATCTGTGTTCTCAGTAATGTCCGTGGGGGAAGTGTTCTCCAGACATAAGATTCCAGCAAGTAGAAAATATCTGAGCAACGTGTAAAACACTCCTGGTAATATTGGAGAGTAGAAACAAACAACAACAAAAAAATTTGACCTCTGCCTTTATGTACTTTCTACCAAATGTTTCTGTCAATAACTTTGGTTTTTGCACATGACCAGTACAGCAAGACTTTGCTGGATATTGTGTACTGCAGATCAGACAGGATGTGAGATGTGTGACAGAGATCTCAGAGACTGAGAGACATCTCTGACAACCCCAGCCACCATTCACTCAGATTTGGTCAACAGTGAAGTGGTGCTGAAGAAATCCAGCCCTGATGACATTCTTTCCTCCCTCCTTTGCGATCTAGATTTTTTTTTTTAAGCATAGAAAATGTACTTTTTCCAGTTCAGTCTAGATACTTGGTCTCTTATGGTTGCCTTTAGATGGAACTGATTTTCATGCTAGGTTTGACTAAGAAGGGTAAGCATTTCAAAGCAGGAAGATCAAAGAAAGCATCCATAACTGTGGCTTTCTGTAAGCCAAAGTATAGATTGGTTGCCAAAAATTAAGATGGAAGAATCAGAGCTAAATGCCCAGGTGCCAGTTTATGAGTTCTGTGAGAAGTTAAGAGTCTACTTAAGTTTCCCCATTAAAAATAAAGACCCAAGCTTCCCAAAACAAATTTCCTTTATTTGTGTCCCAGACAAGCAAATAAAGGGAAGCATGTGGGATATTGTGAAATAAATCCCATGTTCTGCATAAGAGTGAGTTTATTTTTATTAGCTATTCTTCATGTAAACTGTTGCCTTTCAGGCGCCTCACCTCAGACATTCCTGGCAGGCATGGCTCACAGTGCTGGCCTCTGATTTATTCATGAAATGCATTCTGTGATAGCAGAATTATTTTCCATGGGGAATTGTCATGCATTTGGAGATGGGACAGAGGGCTCTGAAATTTCACCTTAGGCATCCTGTCACTGCCCAGCATCAGGCTGCAGTCCAGTCATGTCATCCCAAAAAGAGCTGCATGCCCATTGTAACATCCAAAGCAAATTTATCTTGGATACCACACCATAGCTATCAATCAAATTGATCTGAATAAAAGTCTGCTCTCATATTTCCATTAATATGGTCAGTTAAAATAAATTCTTGCAGTTTGATTAATTCTAAGCTTTCTTTCCATGTAAATTCACAGTTAATTAAGTGGTAATGTGTCCTTCTTCAGTCTCCTTTGGGAAGAACTGAGTGCTGTGGGCCGGCGGAGAAGAGGCATCTGTGACACTAAAATTCTTGTATATAGCCACTGTGAAAGCAGGCCCAACACACTGAACAAGCTCAAAAACTGGACCAGATTGACTCAGGGGAAAGAGGGACATTTCTGTGAGATGCAGACACTTTTTTCTGCGCTGGCTTTGACCCAAACAGGCAGCTGAAGGAAGGACCTGAGCAGAGAGCATCTCCTGCTAGAGCCTCTGCCTCTCCTAAGAGCTCATCCAGCTGCCATAGGGTAACCATTTCTGATCAAATCTTCCCAGGCACAGGCACTTAATTAGTTTATTTGCAGAGAGAGATTGAAGTTTCAGAAGACTCAGGATCCATTTATTTCCTTCCTCCTTACATTTCACTCACACCTGTCTTTCTTCCCAAGCTGCAGGCAGGATCTGGAGCAGAGTGCCAGCCCAACATGGACATGCGCCCAGGGTGGAGAGAAACTTTAGAAACTTTTGATTAGCCAGGCAGACATTTCATTTACAGACAGCAGTTGAGCATCATCCAGGAAAATGAGTTAATTGAAACATAATTAACTGCATGTCAGCAGAGCAAGCTGAATTAGTCTGTTGAGGAAATTAACAGGCACACAGATTCAATAGGGCTTCTGAAGAGCCTGAAGAAGTCAAATAAAGGGACACAACAACCAACTCACACTTCTAATTAGAGAAGAAAGTATGAATGAAGCAGCACTAAGTTCTCCCAAATCTCACTCACCTTTCACATGCCCTTTCACAAAAGGATTTCTATGTGTGGGAACCTTTCAGGCACATCTAGAACTTGTTTAATCCAAAAGTCAAACCGTGTTGGCAAGTTAGCTCAAGTCACTTTTTGGGCAGAGGGGCGGCAGTTTCTGAGCAGTCAGTCATGCACTTGAAGTAATGCTGTGGGAGTTAGGAGATCAGCCATGCAGAAAAGCCAGTGAGCTCTGCACGGCAGCTCATCAAAGGATACTCCGAACACTGGGCAGTCAATCCTGATGCTGAAATCCAGGCTCAAGTTTCAGTTTCAAGTAAATTCCAAGTTTGCAAGTGGGGATATTTTCTCACAGGTAGCAGTAAGCCTCTTCACTCCGCCTTCACGCTCCCAGGTCAGTTTTTTGCCTTGGGTAATTAAACCCAGTGTGAGGCTGAGGGACTGTACAATAGGGCACACCCTGGAAAATACCTGCATGGCTGCCAGAGCTTGTGTCTTCCCCAGCCTCCCACCTGCATTCAATTCTAAACCCCAGAGCTGCCACCCTACTTTGGGCATTTCTGCAATCTGGGTTCTACTGACCTGGGACCCCTTTGCCTCCAGGGATTTCAGCCCTCCTTTGTCAAGGAGGTGGCACGGGGGAGCCCCAACTCTGAGTCCTGTGTGTTTGCCTAGGAATTAAACGCTTTCCTGCTTCAAAGGTAAACACAAGTGTACTCTTTCTGTCAGCTCTGGTGGATACTAGAGATGTCTTCAGGGCCAGAGATTTTTCTCAGACAAAATCTCATAATTCCCTATATATTCCAAGTGCTTCAAGAACTGTAACATGGCCCTTTACATGCTCAAGCCCTCACTTTCCATACAAATATAAGCAAAGACCCAAAACTTCCCCAGAGCCCTCCCTGGCTGCAAAACTCTGACTTCACAGCCATGTGTGAATGGCCAGGTGAACTTCAGTTGCCTTCCTCGCTTTTATTCATAAAATCATGTTTGCTATTACTTCTGATAAGAAAAGAAAAATCAACTTTGCAAACATAACTGGAAAGCAGCACTCTGTTTTTCTGACATGTTTTGCCACAGTCTCAGGTTTAAACCAGACCCTGATGGCCATGCTTGTTATTCTCCTGTGGGCAATGAGGAAGCAGTTTCTCAAGCTAGAGATGTAAACTGGAGTGATTCATTGAGCTGTACATGCCTCCTGTGCTTTTCCTGGCCAATTTAGGTAAATACAGTATCGGAAATCGGGTTCTCCATGAACAATTGTGACAATTACTGCTAAGAGCCCCATCACATTTTACTTCATTTAATATTCTCTGTAATTATGTTAGTCATAAAGAAAGTCATTCGGTATTAATGTGGATGTCACATGCCCTTTCACAGAAACCTCAGCAATAATTAATGCTCCATTAACACCTTAAGTGTCTTGTTATTATTTATTCATTTAGCATTAAAATTGATAAGGCTGTCTTAGGGAGGAAGGAGTCAAGATATATTGTATTAAATCCTTTTGTTTTTATGAGTGTATGACCACACTGTTCCTGCAAGAGCCATGGGACATTGGTTTAGTGACAAATGCCAGTGAGTCTGTAGCCTTAGCTATACTCTGCTCCCTGCCTGTGGCTGTGCTACAAATAGCTCAAGCTCAAACAGGAGATATGCAAGACGCTTCAGGAAAACACCAGAGGAAAATCAGGAGATGATGTCTGGCAAGCCTTTTGGCAGAGAGACTGAAGACCCAGGAAAGTTTCATTCTGTTCCCATCTCTATCACACGTCCAGATGTCTGTGTACAAGCCATGCAGGGTGAGTCCTCACCCTGTGTCAGAAGGTCAGGCCCTCAGCTCAACAGAGAGCACGAGGTGTCTTTTGTTTTCTTGTTCTTTGTGGCCAGAGACCCAACACGAAATATTTTGTTCAAGCATAATACGATTTTTTCACTTTTTTTGATCCACCAAGAAAAAAATTGTTTTTCTAGAATCTGTAGGATCTTCTCTGTGTTTTGATTTTCCCTTTAGCTGCTGGAAAAAATCAACCATTGTCTGGGTCCAAACCTGGTTACTGCATTTGAATTAAGCATCTCATGGTCTCCTTCAGAGCCTAATGGATTATCCTTGGCAGGTGGCAAGTGTGACCTACCCAGGGTCACAGAAAAGGAAATCTGTGGCTGCTGGCAGAGAAGCTCCCTCTGAAAACTGTGGTAAATTTGAGTTGAGGATTCAGGTCTTCCACACCCCACCCCTGAGTATCACTAATGGTCTCATCCCTCCTGCCCAGCTGTCTCAAACTCGAGGGCTGCTGCCAGCTCTGCATCCAGAGCAGGGTCTGGGTGTTTCCCTGCTTCTATAACGGCTGTAACTGATTTTCCAGCTATAACCAACATCAACAACTCTATTAACAAGAGACATCCGGGCAAACAGCAATTCCCCTTATGGCTGAGTGTATTATAGGCTGGAGTTTCCCAGCTGAGTCTGGCCTGAATGTATCCTTCTCACACCACAACTCCAAAGACCTTTTTCTTTCTTTCAAAAGCAACAGGGAGCTCTGCATGCTGCATGACCCCCAGTCCCAAATTAAACTATCCCACAGCTGTTACTGACTTCCAGAAGTGGATCTGTCAGAAGCATGGTAATTGTGTTGAGATCTACCACCAAAGAAAAGAAAACCCAGCAGTGTCTAACGAGACAGACTTTTGTTTGACACTCTCTCCCATCCCACACACCTACATATATATATATCTGTATGTATTTCCATACACACAGGATAGCTTTATAGTAATTATGTCATGTCACTCACTGCAAAGCCTCAGTTACATTAGCCAGAGCCATATGTTTTTTGCACATGCTGAAATGTCATATATTTATGCTGCTTTTATAGTTTTCCTTCCTTGCAGGAACGGGATTTTCTGCCTCCTTTTTTTTCCTACATTTTCTTTCCCTTCCTCTCTGTATCACCTGCTAAAGCTGCTTCTTTAAAAGAAGCAGCTCAAGCAAAAGGGGTGCTCCTTGCACTGCTGCCAAGACACGCTGCCCAGCCCTTGGATTTGAGGACATTTCTAGCAAGAACTGGGGGCTCACCTTATGTATTTCTATCCAAAATGTGCACTACTGACACTCATCATGTGCCCCAGCTGCCTGACCGTGGCACGTGACTTCTGTGGCTTGGCAGGGGATAGCTTGGCAGATAGGCCAGGCAGTTCATCACTACCCACCACAGGAACTCTCCATGCTGCTTTTCCTTTTATCCTAGATATTGCACTGAGATTGCTCCTATTAAAAAAAAAGCCCCAAAAAAACACCAAATACAGCAAGGTGCATACAAATTGCAAATAAAAAGTTAATGGTGGCATCCTTCAGCACTCCATGGAGAGTAAAGGGCCATTAGCCTCATTAAGGCAAGGAAAATAATTTTTTGTGCTCCCATTTTCCTCTTTACTGCAGCGAGTCTTCATGAGTGCACACACATATCTGTGCCTTGGGAGCCTTGCCTTGAATTATGGCTTCTCATTACAAGGAAAAGGCGTCAGCTTCAGGTTCAGCTTTCCTTGCAAAGTGTTTTGCTGCCTTTCCTCCACAAAGGAGGCCCCTTTCTAATTCATCCTGCATCTTTACAACCAGAGACAGCACAAGGAACCTGGATCTGAACTCCTCACGTTCTGGGTCTGATCCTCTTGGGCCCTCCCAGACATTAAATTCTCGACTATACTCCTCTATTCAGGGTATAATTCTCAAAATCAGTAACTCCTTCCTCTCCATTTCCACTTCATGGGTTATACTTACCCTCAGCACAGTAAACCCACATGATTTGGCTCCTCCATCACTGCATGATTTTCTGTGGAGATGAGTGCTTTCATTTTTGCAGCTTCCTTCCTTCTCAAAATAGTGGGCTGGATTTTCTTGTCAGTCATCTACTTGTAGTAAAATCAAAGATATTTCACTGAACCACGTGGACATGGTTTTCACTGACTCTGTGTGCTGGTCCCCAGTCTATGTCAGTGTAATAGAGATTAAAAGCAGGCCAGGATGGCCAGTGACCATTGACACTGATGGTCCTGCATTGTGTCATGGTAAGGTCAGGACAGTCCTTATCTTTCTGCTTTGATGTGAAGCACTGAGGATACACATGAGTTACCCCAGTTTGGGTCTGGGTTTGGATCTGAGTCTGAATTTTCTGTCAGAAAATCAGGATTCAGACCTAGATGGGGCTCTGTCATATCAATTGCAGAGGAAGTTGTGAAATGTGGAGGAACTGAACACAAATCAAGAAGTAGGGAAGGTGGCATTCATCTGAAAGAATTTTATATTTAACACAAAGACTATGGGATGATGTAAGATAGTTCAACACCTAGCTGGTGAATATTTCATTGACTGAAGACTCACAATTGATTAATCCCTACCAAATTTGTTTCTCTTTTACAAAGCAACAGCAAGTACAGATACTTGAGGAGTCTGCTTTGCTTATAAGCCTTACAATGGACAGCAAGTACAGATACTTGAGGAGTCTGTTCGCTTTGCTTATAAGACTTACAATGGGTCTTTCAAACTGTCTGCTCCTGTTCCTGATTCAGCCAGCATTTAAACATAAACTGGATTGAATTTGCACAAGTAAAACCCAATTTTGCTGACATTTTAATCCCCACCTCGTCTCTACCCCCCAAAAAAAAAAACAAAAAAAAAAAGAGAGAGAGACCCTGAGAGATACCTAACCTACTTGCAAGCCAGGAATTAATACTGTTGTGCCATTGATCTGATTTCCCACATCCTCTTCCTGAGGAATCAGTCCCTATGTAGAAGCTGATGGATAATGGCTCTGAATTTCTGAGTGAAGCTCCCTACCTGTGAAAAACAGCTGCTGACAGAGTTTGACTATCAGGAAGCCAGCAGACAGATGTTTTGGGTAAGGAGTCATGGCATGAAAACGAAAGGATCACTGCTAGGGCATCTGTTACCCATCTCAGAAAAAGGAAGAAGGAAACATTACTGAACCATTTGTACAGGAGCTCAGGAGCTCCTGGGGACATTAATTATCCCTACATCTGCTGGGTATGATGTTCCTCAATCCTAAACCAAAAGCATTCTTTTATTCCAGATAGGACCATTTTATTGTGTAATAAATAAAAAAAAAGAGGGAAATTATTTTTGATCGAATGATACAGAGGGAGGGAAAAGCCTAAATATTTTAGGAAGATAGGTGGGTCTGAAATGTTGACCACAGCTTTCTTGAACTGGGTCCATATAGGACAGTTCTGGGAGTGCACAATACCGCAAAGGGGGTGGAAAGTGAAAGTGCACATGGGTGAGAGTCAACAGGGGAAGCAAGACAAGCATTTTTTCTGTTTATGCTCTATTCATTTTACATCATAAACTGTCCTCAAACAAATTGCAATCTTTTTAAAATGAATTGGCTACCTGAGATGTCTTGCTAAGTAATTTGAGCAGCTAAACCAAACCCTTATGCAACATAAGTCACTGAAATGAAATGACACAAAGAAATATGTAACTCAGATTGTGCATTGCTGTTCCTTGATCCAGTGAGTGCAATGTGTGTCGTACCAGAGAAGGGGTGTCTGAACCCATTTTAACAGGGATGCAACTTTTTTTTTTAATGCTTCTTAAAGGGTTCCTAAAATGCACTTTTTGAATCTTTTTTTTTTTAATCCCTTTTTTCTGTCAGTAATTGGGCTAACTGTAGCATATTTACAGTTGAGTGCCACAAATGAGTTCCAAAGTCAGATCTGCCTCTAAATACAGGCATAACCTCAATGCCACATGGGAAAGGAGAAAGCTACAAGCTCTGTCTGGTGTGCAGCATCTATGTGGGAATTGCCCAGCCCTGTGTAGTGTGTGTCAATACAATAAGCAGTCAAGCTCGCTTCACTGCACACTCAAACATGTGCCTTCTCTCAGCTCTGCTGCTGTACAAAGAGAGGGAGTAGCCAAATCCAAGCAGGGGTTACTCTGTGAGGACTTCAGGCATGAAAGGTTAGAAAACCTGCACAGGGAAAAGAGAGATGCTTCAGGGTGAAACAGAGAAGTGCAAATTAAGAGACACAAGCCTCAAACTGGGGTCTAATGGCAAAGTAGCTGTGTGCTACATTTGTTCAGCGAAGCAGCTGGAGACATCAGGCACCCTGCAGAAGACAAAAAAAAGAGTTAAGGAAAATAAGATCTGGCTTTACAGATACTGGGAAAACCAAAGTATCTAGAAGAAACAGTGAAGAAGGAAATTTCAGGAGAATAAAATATGACAGAAACAGCGAGCTGCTTCTTTAAAGGGCCAGAAGTACAAGTGCAGAGACCTTGTCAAACCTGTGCCTGAGTATGCTCTTTCAAAGATGTTGAATCCTCTTTCTAACCCATCCCAAAGGCTGTGTGTGTTTTACTCGTACTTCTGGCCCATTAGACTCCTGTGGTAAGACCTTCACTCTGTGGAGGACTCAACTAATACTCAGCCTTACCAAGGCTGAGCAAGTCAAGGATGGAGAATTAGGCATGCAACAATGCTTAACTTCCCTACAATGAGTACAGAGCATTTATTTCTGTTAATTAGATCCTCCTCCACGCATAATCAATCCTTGCTTGCATAGGAAGGCGCTGAAGGGCACGAGCTGACAGACATCACCAGGTGAGCGTGCCTGGGGAGCTGCCTTGCAGGCCACTTGTGAGCATGGCACTGAACTCCCACAGAAATGAAAGGCACAAGCGCACTGCTGAGTGCTGAGCTTCAACCATGCCTCATATCCAACCGCACAGCAGTGTTTGAGGCATGAATAAAAGTCTACATCTTAGCAAAGTGCTCTTCTAACCGAACGGGCAAGGCTGTGTTAGCACCTCTGGGCATATCTGGCATATCCTTCTCGGAGAAAAACATTGCAGTGGGTGGTCTTGGGCATGGCTTTCCTTGGGTCTGACTTGCATGAAGCTTTTATATTTATTTGCAATGTTCTTTACATATTTATTCAAAAGTCTAATGATATTTAAATGAAAAATCTCATGCTGATTAAAAGCAGGTAGGGGAATAGCTGGGAAAATGAAATGCACCATACATAATCAGATCCAGATGACATGCAGCCCAGGGTTTTGAGGGATTGAAGCTAATGAATATAGTGAACCTCTGGTAATTAGATTTGAACAGCCATGGCAAGGGAGAGGAGGGGGAGAAATGCAAACATGGTATAGATCTTAAAAGGGGGAATAAACAAGAAGGGAAGAGAGAGTTATCTTAACACAGGCTCATAAAAAGCCCACATCACTGACTATAACCCCCAGAGGGGAGGACTGCAAAGTGTTTCTTCAGCTTTTCCTTTCAAACTTTCCATCATCTTTTCACTCCCCATTTCCACAGTTGTGTAGTTATGTTCTTTTTTGTTTCCTCTCCTCCCCTTCCTCTGCATCCCACCTCCTGATTTTGTCCACATCCCCCATTTTACTCCCTAGGAGATCTTTAGGTTTTTTTCAGGGTGAAGAGCCCTTCCCAGACCATTCTTGATTCCCTTCCAAGGTGCAACCTCTCCATCCCGCTCTACAATTAAGGTGTAGTTACCTTAATTGTAGAGCTCCTTATTGTCCCTTTCATCCTCAACAGCACTAGGTTTACCCTTTAATTCAGGCTAAGTACTTAAAGATGTGCATTTCTTTAACATGTGACTGGTCCTGCGAAAACTAGTGGAGTAACTGGGGTGTTAAGAACCGGGGGGTTTTTGGCCTGCCCAGAACAGAAGCTCAAGCATTAATTTCTTTTCACTGCCAAACTGACTTTGTCCCAAATGCTGCTGTTGTGTTCAGGCCCATGTGCTCACCTGCACACAAACCCAGGCTCCTGTCACGCCTGCCCTAGCAGACACCCCTCTGTAGCCAGGCTGAGCAGCCACCTTCACACCTCCCTGTGCTGCACAGGGAAGCCTGGCTTTGCTTCATGCCCCTGCCCAGCACATGGGCTTGGCAGGGCTGGCTGCCCCAGGGCTGGTGGGCTGAGGGCATCTGGGGCTCCTGGCTGCTCTCCACCCCGAGCTGATTGAGTAAAGGGCCTTTGTGCAGCCCAGTTTCCTGAGTGCACTGACAATAGCCCCCTTCAAGGTGCCACACAGCCCGAGGTTAGGAGCCATGACCTGGTGTGTGACCAAGTGAACCCACTCCTCTCTGTCCCAGGGCACCCACGCAAGGAGGAAAAGGGAACAAATGAGTTACAGTTTGCTGAGGGATTTGGTGGGTTTGGGAGGTTGATATGCTGCACACTGAGCCTCACTGAGCAGGTCTTTGGATGAATTCCTCGCATTGCTTTAGAATTAGAGTGGAAACTCACCAAAATGTTGCTGCTTGCTACATCCAGGCAACCCCCTGAACATTGTCAGCATCCTGTATGTGAAGGCATTGAAGGAATAGGATGGAACTTTTCCTTTTTATTTGGTCTGGATAATGGATTCTTTTCAATTAGTCGAAGAATCAGCATCACTATTTGAATTGTAGATTTTTACACTGAGTGCAAAGTCTTTAATGTCTTTGCAATGGAGTTTATATATAGAGCGTTAACAGAGCTGTCTGTTAGGCAACAATTCCACTGGAGAAGGAGAAAACGAGTCTGGATGGTGATAAAAGCAGTACTTCTATTTTTCTCTGGATGTCTTCACTAAAGAGTGAAAGTGTCTTTTGGGATCTGTTATTTAGATTATAATCTGAATTACTTCTTGTAAGAGTACTGACTTTGCGGACTAGAAAGATCTGGCTAGCACTGAAAAAATAAATTCCCTTTGGGACACTTAACACAACCCCTTTTTCTCCCCAAAGCTAGAAAAATCTTTTAAAGTTATTTTAGTAACATTAGGAACCTAGAGCAGACTTTGCAGAAGTTTTGAAGATGAGAGCAACATCTCCTTGCAGCACAGTTCGCTACTGATGGTTCAAAATTATTTGCTGGATCAGGAATATTTCCCTCCCTGGCAGGTGTTGATTGAGGCTGTAGGCTTCACATTTGTGTCTAGCACAGTGCAACTCAGTTTGTTGTGTTTGAGGCAATCAGATGTTAAAAGGCAATTTGGAGAAAATTGCATATAGCTTCAGATGTCATTCAAAAAAGATGGGGTAGTGGCATCTGTTTCTCATAACCTTTGAAACATTACATACGTTTCAGAATGATACTGTTTCTTTAGAAGTAAACCACATAATTTCTGGATTTTTAAAATTAAACATAGTACCTTTAATTTAGGATATTGTTATTCTAAAAAAGACAATGCTAACCTTTTTAGACCCTTCTCTGCAGTGTAAGTTATTGTTGGCAAGGTCATGTTTGGTCGCTTTGTCTGATCCAGGAGAGTATTTCATGAATTACCTTATAATTTTAAGTGGTGACTAGACCTTTGTGCTCTAGATAATGTCCCAAAAACAATTTATCCAAGGCACTTGACAAAGAAAGGAAAAATTGCCCACTTTTCCCATCAAACATAATTACCATTCACCACATCTAAATGAAGCGCTTGTTGCATCTCTACTGGAGAACCAAAAGCCACTATGAATAGGTTTACTTCTCCATTAACTGAAAACTGGTGCAGGGAAGACAGGGGAAATGGGCTTTCTAATTAACCCTCTTAGTGCTCTGACAGAAAACTGAATAGATCTGAAACTTCTGCTGTGGTGGAATTTTCTCTTTTTTTCATGAATGACAAAAGCCACGAGGCAAGCCTCTTGCCCCTGTGGCTGTAACACAGGGTCTGGCAGTGGGCTAGAACCATGACACGAGGGCAGGAAGGCAGGCCAACCCAGAGCAGGGCTCTGCAAGTTTATTCAATTAGGTACTAAGCGTTTGGAACAAGGTTTCATCTGCCAACAGCTGTATACAATCATTTCTGGTTTTGAGGCCAGGGTAATTGGCATGTTATGAGCTTTTGCCTCAGCTTTTGGCATCTGCCTGAAAGCCACATGGAAAGGGGGAAGGCTCTGTGTGGGGCTCAGCCAGGAACCCTCCCCGAGAGTACAATCTCAGGAGCCATCAGTGAACAAACTTCACCCAGGTCTCATGGACACGGGGCAGACACTGCCCACCAGCGCTCCTAGCAAGCCCTGGTGAGTGGGAGAGAGTCCTTGCTAGGCTGTATGCTACCAGAGCCAAGATTGCTTCACGTGCATGGATTTATGCTTTTAACTAGAGATGACTGTTTTCAGGAAATTGACTGAAGCTGCTGGTTAATTGGAAGCAGCGAGGGAATTTTATTTTCCATTGTGTGCTTCAGTCCTCAGTGATCCAGCACTCAGCACTAAGCTGTTACAGCTCAGAAGCTGCCACCAACCTTTGTCCAATGGTGGCATGACATCCCTGGCCTCCCTCTGAACAGTCCATGCTCTGTCTTCCATATCCTGTTTCCTTTCAGGGTATACTAGGAACTGCCATGCCCTGCTCCTTGTATCCTCTTCCCCCAATCCACTTTTTTTTGCCTTTTTTTTTTTTTTCCTTTCACCAGTGCATCACCTCTTTGCTACAGGATGCTCTTTGGGGAAGCAAGAACCATTTGCTACACATTTGTGCAGTGCCCAGCACAGCAGGCCAACACTTTTTGGCACCATTGCAACAGATATTAAATGCTAATAGCAGGGTGGTGGAGCCATGCTTCACCATGAGTATCACTAGATAGGATCACACTACCACTTTTATTATCACCCATTACTTCCTTTTAAAGGGGAGTCAGACTTGAATGGCTCCTCTGGCTCACACTGTCATAACCAACATCATGTCTTGGTTTCTTAATTGTTTACACCTTCAAGAGCAATCCTGAATCCTGTAGAGAAGCTCCCAACTGATATCTAATTAGTAAGTCCAGAACAGGAGAGCCAAAATATGCAGTGCTACTCTGTATTAGTGTTCTTTAGTTACAATAATGGGCTGCTTTTCCCCCATGGTGCTCAGGGCTCTTTACAAAGAAAAAGGAGCATTGTTATTGCCATTTAAGGGCTGAAAAAGCTAAAGTGCAATGAAGAAACATGCCTTGCCCACAGTTAGACAGCAAAGAAGAGTCCAATTCTTCATACTTGCCTTGTCATCAGGACCCCATACAAACCTACAAAAAGCTGTGTCATATCCACGCCCCTAAGTGAGAACTCAGTGCAGCTACTCAATAACAACAAAAAGTATAATTTATCCCATATATGTCCAAGAATAAATGCCAGTTGTTCTGGCAGGCACTCACATGCTGTTTGGTTGGGGTGAGTCTGTTCTTAACAGATGCTCAGCTGCTTGTTAACGGGATGGAGAGATGCAAATGAAAGTCTACAGGCTTCACAACAAGCAAACTTTGTCCCTTGATCACAGCACAGTGCCTCCTGGTCTTGACAGTTGCAGTTTTATAGAGGGTCAGGTGGACAACAGATGTTCACCTGCTTAACTACAGTAGCAGTAAAACTCTTGAAAACAACCTCTGAACTAAAAGACCCATCTATTCTTGCTGCTTTGCAGTCGGAAAGGAGCCCCCCAGATGTATATGTACATCCCATCTAATTTCCTCTCAGAGAGCTCAAGCAGTGGAGCCTCCATTCATTCCTTGGCCATATAATTTCTCTCTGTGGTAAGACCCTGCTCTTCTGATGTGACTTTCCTCCCCCACCCCACATGGCTAATTTAACTTTTCCCTTCCTCATCAGCATGGATGCAATATGCACGCTGAAATGTCATCACTCCCCCTCACAATCACACTGTTGTGCTTGCTCATCTGGGGTCCATCTGTGGGGTGATGGTAATGGAGTCCTATTATGCTGGAGAGTAGGAGGATGGAGGGATGAAAAGCATGGGAATCCTGGCTATTGCACAGAGCTGATCGCACCCTGTTTATTGGGTTCAGTGCTGAGGCAGCTGTGTGAAGCTCCATACCCTGTGTTACACACAATGACATCTCCCAGCATGGCCTCACACTCTTGTCCAGTGGAAATGCTATGCATCTTTTGTTCACCTTTGCTGCTGTTTGCTTTGGTGACTCTGGGTAAAACATCAGGAACTTTGGAATTTAGCATTCAGAGTCCCTGTGCCATGTCAAGAAAAAACAGGAGGAAGCAAACATCCATGTTGATCCATGTTAATTTTCTGTGCTTTGAAACTCAGGGAAGGAATCTAAGCTAATAGGACCAATGATTTTCTCCAGAGCTTTTATACTGTGTGTGGGTCTGGTGCTACAATAACACCATGGAGCTGATACCTACAAAACTATCCTTTTTAGTGAATGCGTATGAACAGAGACTGGCTTTGATGCTCAAAGCTAATGTTAGGCAGCACATAGACATATGTGGGATGTGAGCTGGGATTTTGTGGTCACACTTTCTTCTGAAGCATCTGTCTGAAGCCCAGTGAGAGGCTGACTACTATGAGCCTGAGGGAGATGTGCAGTGATGTTTGCAAAGCTTCCCACAGCAGAGATGCAGGCCATGGGGGAGGCAGAAAGGGCCACATGGGAAAAAGATACTGCTGTCTGTAGTAAGACAAAACCCAAGTCTAGAAAAAAGAAGAGTTAAGAAGGAGTTTATGCTCTGTATACTTCATATGTAGCCTGAATTTTCTGCTGCTTGGAGGAGAATGCCAAATACAATTCATAACCTCCAAGGGAGGAAATTCAGTTTAAAAATGAAAAGAGCTAGACATCTGTCTCCTCTGAAATCAGTAGGATTTATGCATCCCAATCTCTTTCTCATGCTAAGACTTTCATCCCACACAGAACACTCAGCTATGCTTTTATGACCAGGTTTCCTTCCTTGCAAAATCAACCCCTCCTTTTCATATCCATTGTCAGTGGGGATCAAAACCAGCCTGCAATCCAGAAAAGGCAGGCTTAGTTCTTGCCTTCTACATCTTTGTTTAGCCCTCTGACAGGGCTCATGAGAAAGCCCAGGCTGCAGCCTTAGCTCAGGGCTAAGTGAATAAAGGTCACCATGCTCCAGGATGGAGGTTCGTTGTCACACGGTGAGACAGAGATGGCCAGCTAAGCTGGAGGTGGTTTGAAGAGAAGTTACTGCACTCAGCTGTGCTCACCTTCACAGACACTAATGTCACAGTCTTGCTCTTGCCTGCAGAGAGCATTTGACTCATGTTGAGTGGTGAGAGCAGGATCTTACCCATGGTGCTCCTGTGGAAATGCCTTTTACATGCTGAGAGGAAAAAGGACACAAGGGGTCACCTCAGCTGTTAGGGCTGAGGTCTTCAATAAGCCATCGGATGATTTCCTTGAGGATGAGCTGGTTAAGCAGGAAAAGCAGATGAAAGAAATAGTGAGCAAGTGCCGTTGTCTTGGCAAAATCATCCAAGAATTGGTAATTCATTAGATTCTTTGTAAATTCCTTTGTTTTAGTTTTACTCATGTGCCATTATTATTCTCCTATCACTGAACAACCTCTGGAAAAGAACAATTAAAATAAGAAAGAAACCCCACCAGATAACAGGGAGGAACTGCTAGAAATAGGATCCCAGCTGCCATCTACTTCCTTATAAAACCAATGAGATCTGCTCTTCCTCCATCCTGCATTGAAGAGCTTGTGGAGTTGAGGACGTTTTCCACGCCTAAAAGGACATTCTGTGTTTGGACTGTGCATCCCCTTTTCCTTATCCCTCCTAATCTTTCTTTTTCTTGCTTTGTTTTAACTTCTTGTAGACAAGAATGCTGGCATCAAGAATATGAAGTCTCAAATGGATTGAATATGAGCTTCAAGAATGGAAATACAGAGGTATTGCAGACCTCAAGTCCACTGAGATAGCAGGTTGAGTTATGGAGACATTCAATTTTTGGGCTATAATAGTAAATTGATAAATCTTTACACTGGATTATGTGCTGGCATTAGAACTGTTGTCAAAACCTAGCACACAGGAGTTCTCAAATTATTCCCTGATGAAAAGATTGGGTACCAGGATTTGAACTAAATGAGGTACTTATTTTGCCCAACATTTAGTTTAAACCATGAACTCACTGCCAAACAAAGCTGCAAAGGCAAATGCTTAAGCAGGCTCAGTATTTTTTGCTGCTGAAGTTGTGAAATGCTGGCTCATTGGCAGTGGTTAAAAAGGATAGGACAGATGGTCAAAAGGAAGAGTCAGTACACAGAGAACCCTGGGCAGGCTGGAAGGTTGGGACAGCTAGGGAAGCATGAAGATTTGGACTCTCATTTTCTGGAAATATTCATTACTGGATGTGACAGGGCCCTGGATAGCTCAACCTAGGCTCTGCTTTACATAGACCAGATGGTCCCCAAGAGCAGGGACCCAGCCCAGACTTTCTGAGATTCTATAGATTCAAGCCTGAAACCAAATAGTCAGGCCAAGGAGAGGATTCTTCTTCCTTTGTCTTTGCTTTCATTTTTCTAGGTACCTGCTGCTGTCCATTGGTAGAAATGGCATGCTAAGCTGGGTGAATCCAACATGAAACTGCATCAATTTTTGTATTCTCATGATTCCTGTGCTGTAAAACCCCGTTTTGCTTTCCAAGGAGGATGCTGTAAGTGCAAAGTTCACATCAGAGATAGGGCAATCTTTTGACACAGCCATGCAGTCACTGGGATAAGCTATATTATTCCGATGAGTTGTTAGCTGTTGCCCAGAAAAAACAAAAAACCCAAAAAAACCAGAAGGCATCTGGGAATAAGAAGGAAGCAAGGGATGCATGTCCTGAACACAACTGCTTCCATCAATAAAGCTGTCTCTTGCATGTGTGCATACCTGTACAGCATGCACTGCTGAGTTAGAGAGGAGAGCTTAGCAAACAGCAGTGCTCGCAAACCCCCGGCCCCCAAGGACCATCTCCAATCAATCTAAAATGATGGTGGGTTCACTGGAGTGCCTTGTGACTTTACATGCAGCCGAGACAGCAGCTCTCTCTCTAATGGCAATGGCAGCGTGTGGGCAGGGAAAGGAGGCAGCAGAGCGGACGGATGGATGGTGCAAGTGGATCAGCACTGCCCACACTGCATGGATGGAGCCATCCACAGTGGCCCTCAGGCCACAGCAAGACAGGCCCTCAGCAGCCAGCACCACCCTCGCTTTGTTGATGCCAAGGGATCCGCACTGAGCTGGAGGTGCAGCCTTCTCTTACATTGCCTTTATTACAGCTCCTGCAGTGGGTGGCAGCCTGGGCTCTCAGTCTGCTTCATGTTGAGGCCTTTGTCCTCAGCTGGGCAGTGTTTGAAACAGGGATGTGCTGGGTTTGTTTCTGGACCAAACAAAAGCCTGCTCCAGCAAATGCCACTGTGGCTTACAGGCTTTCATCTCAGGACCTACCTGTTCTGTCAGCTCTGCTTGCAAAACCTGCATAACTCTTTGTGTTTGTTCTCAAAACAAGCATTCAAATACACTCTTTTGTATTTTTCTTTCCATAAGAAAACCAGAGCAGAAGAAGCCTGTGTGAACAAGCCAGGGGGAGCACCCTTAGCTGTGGGAGGCCAACAACGACAGGGGCACCACTTTCAGATTTCCTCACAGCTCTGC
>NW_005054348.1:3809677-3811227 GCF_000277835.1 Geospiza fortis | reverse complement strand
AGTCACTGGTGGGATTTTCTTTATGAAAAAATGCTGTCCTTTTGTCCTGTAGATGTTGGTCATGGTGAAGCCAGGCAGGGACCCATCTGTGTGCTTTCTCCCACTCTCTCATGGCCTCACTTCTCTAAGCCTCTACAAAGTTCCTCTACAAAGTGCAGAAGTCAGCACAGGTGTGACCAGGTAGCTTCTTTATGAAGCTAAGGGTGGAAGGATGTCTGGGTTTCTGAGCACCTTCCTCGAGTCTCTTGGGTTGCATGGAGCCTGCCAAGATGCCAAGATTACCCTAAACACACAGGAAAAACTTCTTGTTACAAAAGTCCAAGAGGGTTCCCACAGAGTCTGTGTGAGGCCCTGCTCTGAGCAGGACAGCTTGAACTCATCAGGGTCATCAGGTCCTAGCCCTGCGTGCACAGCCACTAGGAGATGTAACTAGTGGTCTGCCTTGTACAGCCCATGCCTTGTGCTGTCTGTCTGTATTCTCTAACCTCTTTGAACTGTCTTTTAAAATGTCTAAACAGTGCTCAAAGTGGGACTCTCACAGGATTACCATCCAAATTATAATTATACCCAGACACAATATTAAAGCTGAAGGGCCAAATACTCGAAAGTTAGGAAACAATAAAATTTCTATTGCCTCTGTACTTTAATGCAAATCCTTCCCTCAGCAGCTGCTGTGGTTTCAGTGCAGTCTGTTTGCTGTGAGTGGGAGAACCCAGGGGCACGTTTTCTGGGTGTCCTCAGTAACTCCCTGCAGCTCCCATGAGGAGTCAAACACAGGGCTGGCTGAATGTGGAGGTATCTGCCTTTGTCCCTCCTGTGCACCCTGCAGCTGTGGGAGCACAGTGCTGGATGGCCAGGGTGGTGGAGGAGCTGGTGGATGAAAAATACCTCAACAGGAGCTAATGGTTTTTTTCCAGCCCAGATTGCTTCTGTGCAAAGCCTGGAAGGGTGGTACAGGAGTGAGGATGAGAGTGAGGATTAGGAAAGAAGGACTTAATGCTGGCTTTGCTCCAAACAAAACATACTTCCGACTTGGGCAAACAGCAGTGCTCGCGTGACACTCTCTTGGAACCTCGTTTACCCTTCACAACTTCTGAGCCAGTGTTTTTTAATCCAAGTTACCGAGCATGTTGAGTAAGGATGGAGGCAGGAGGGGATCTAGCAAAGAGAAGCAAGGTCATGGTTCTGAGCGACTGAGAGCTGCCCTGCATAATGAAGTTCTTCCTGATCACCTTGGATATATTAAACACATCACTCTGTCCAAGTGTTTTGAAGGCAGTCGCTGCTTTTCTTCCTTGTTTTTTGAGGGCTTTTAAGTCCTTGTTTCAAACCAGAAGCGCAGCCACAGTGTGCCTGGAGCTGTGGGCTCTGTGGTTTTGGAGACGCTAACCCTAGGCGTAACCCTGACCCTAACCCTAGGCAGGAAAAGCAGCCTTGACTTGTAGAAGTAGTGCCAGTAGATTTTTTCAATACAGCCACGAATCTTCAGACTTCTCAGATATGGCTAACCTATTTCACCAAAAATTCAGTCTCGGGCAATCCCCAGGAAT
>NW_005054348.1:3786205-3809667 GCF_000277835.1 Geospiza fortis | reverse complement strand
GAATGCCAGCTTTCAACCCACATGTTGAAGTGTTGGAAACACGGATAAATTCCTTAAATCAGGCTCCTGGAATGGAAAGCATTTGGCAAGCTTGTAAGAGGTGAAAGCAATCCACAACACTTGAGAATAGAGCTTGTCTCTATAAATACTAAGAAGGAGTGGCTGTTATCTAAAAAAGTCTGAGCATGAAGGAAAAATGTCCTCCACAGTATTTGTATATGCTTGCAGAAACTGGCACACAGCTGGAACTGGTGTACAAAATGCCTCTCTGAGGCTAATGAGAGGCATTTTGTACACCCATTACAAAATGCCTCTGCTTTAATATGAAAGTGGCTGGGCTTCCACATGCAGTGTGGACAGCTGTATTGCTCCAGCTCTCCTCTTCCAGGTAAAAAGGTGCAGAGGTGCAGTACCTGAGGTGTGTAATTCCATTTGCAGAAGTGATTCAGGCAGTCACACCCCCACAGCATAGATTCAAAATCTGGGTGACTAGGGTTCTACATCACTGTGATGGGTCTGGTTCTTCTACTTCACCTCTCAGCTGGAGCTCTTAAAGTGATGTAAGTAACCATGATAAATCTGACTTTATTTACAAACTTGGGGAAAATTTAGTTCTGGTGTGTTTGTTCTAAAGGAGATATACCCAGCAATGATGAAAAACACTCTCTCAGTTTGAGCGCTCCACTATTGGTTCCTGCAGCTGAGGATGTTTGCCCTGAACATCCCTTTCTGTGGCTGATGGCAACACTGAAAAGGAATAACTCTTTCCTTAAACATTTGGGAGGGAATTGATGGGAAGAGAAAAGACACAGATCACATCAGCTGTAACCAGCAAAGTCCCTTTTTCTTTGAGAGCCTCCCTGGCACCAGGGCTAGAAAGCCTTGTGTTCAGCTGAAGGTCTTTCACTTTGGTTAACCAGCCTGGTGGAAAGACAGGCTTACAGAAAAAATGGTTCTGGAGACTCAGGGTAAGAGACTCCCCTGCTGCATGAAGACTGCATTTTAGGGTGATGCTTTCCAGCTGGTCGGGATTTTCTTGAAGATGATTTTGACTACATGAAAAAGTCTTGCTTTTAAATTTTAAAATTGCCTTTTATGCACTCTCTTTTTTGTTGCCTTTCTTTTTTTCCTTTCCTTCTAGCCTTTGGGGTTTTTTTCTTCCACATCAAATTCACCACATCCTTGAAGTGGGAGGAGAGAAACTAAAAGAAAATATTTAATACCTCAAGTGTTTTTAAACCATCAGCAACTGATAGAAGCCTGAAGAGGTCATCCTTGGAAATAATCCAGCTGGTGAACTCCTTATAGATGTCACCTTTCCAAGAGAAGTGCCATTTCCTCATGAGGTGGGTGTACTTATTTATTGAATCATTAAAGCTGTTTTCTTTCAGACAGCCTTTAAATATCTTCCCTGGAGATTTGTCAGGCTGGGTAGCAAGCCAAGTGGAACCCCCTAAAGTTAAGAGCTCAGCTCTGTTGGACATAAACCACTTAACATTTCAAAGATGACAAAAGTGGTACATATCCAATTTGTTTCCAGTAGGAAAGAAATAACTGGTGAGTAGCACACTGAGCCCATCACAATGGACAAGCCATGCCATGGTGACTCCCCTTCTTCAGGCAAGAGCAGAGCCCTTGTTGTATCCCTTGTTGTAGCCCTTGTTGTGTTGTATCTACAAGCTGTGATTATGGACCCTTCACTCTGTTTGCAATGGCTCCAGAGAGGCCAAGACTGATGCTCCAAAATCCCATGCTCTATTGCTCCCATGGGCTCTTACTGCTGCTGCTTTCCATTACTGCTGCAAACCTCCCCCCTGCCCTGCTCACAGGGCTTGAATTTTGGTGTTATGTATCTTGAATGTGGTTGTCCAGAGCTCAAAGGGTGGTGCTGTTCATGATTCACCGTCCTCAGGCCAGGTGACAGCAGAGTCACACCTGGCACAGGTTCTTCCTCTTCTGAGATACTCAGACTGCTTTCATCCAGGGATGCCACCATGGGTTTTGAAATTTGCTTTCCATGGACCTTCAGCTGGATTAAACTCAGTTGCTGCTGAATTAGCAGAGTGCAATACAGAGGGTCAGCTGCAAAGTTTATTGGGAGACAGAAGAGTCCCTGGATTTCAGCAGGTCACAGATCCAGCGTTTAGGAGGGAGCTCAGCAAATTGTGTACCTTGGCTCTCCCTGTGATGAGGAACAACAGTGATCATCCTTGATTGAAGCCAAATGCTTTAGGATCTCACAGTCCCAAGGGCAAATGATGACTTTGTTTGGTTTAATGTCTGGTCCAGCATTCGGTGCAAGATATTTGGTCTGTTCTGAAGGGCTACCAGCTTGCCTGGAGCATTATTCCTGCAGCACCTTTCATATAGCAGTGGAGTTTCTCCAGATTTGGGCTTGTGAAGGGCAAATCCAGATCTGATGCCTCAAGACGGTAAAAAGCCCATTGCCACTTCCATCTCTGAGGCCTGACGTTCCCTCTCAGCAGGTCGAGACAATAAAAGAAACCCTCTATTTGGCAATCCCAAATTGCCCGGCTTCTTTCCTCACAGGATGGGACACACAGCAATGCAGAGAAGCTGGCTGAAAAAACCTGAAAGAGGGAAGAAGGGAAGCAGCTCCCACACTGGCAAACCAAACCAGCATGCCAGATCCTTGCAAAAGAACTGCTCAGAAAAGCAGGGGAAGAGGCACACACAGAGACAAGAATAAAACATGGTAGTCCTTGCAGACAGAGGGTGAGGTAATAAGGATGATGATGATGATGATGATAATAATAATAATAATAATAATAATCTGTTTGGTCTCTGTTTCTTCTGGCCTTCAGGGGCTCATTTTGCAAATGGTTATTTGTATAGCTGGAGCTGCCGCCTCACAGCTTACACTGCTCAGGCTTACGTTCTGCTTCTCTCTCTGCCAGCAGCCTGGGTTTGCAAGTGTTCATGACTCAGCAGTAGTTACATGACCTTGAAGGTGAGCTGGAGCTGCAAGGATCCTTCCTAGGGGCCAGGTCCAATGCTGGTTGCCTCCAGTGGAAGTCAGCTCTCTTGCAGGATCCAGCAAGGGCTGCACCTTCCTGGGGAGAACCAAGGATGACTTAGGCTTGAGCAAGAGCCCAGTGGCCACCCAAGTAAAACTGAGCCACCACACAGGCACTAAAGAGAGGCCGCATCTGTGTTCAGTCAACCCTGCTGGTGCTTCCAGACTGGTGGAAGAGTCCAAAAGGGCTGAGGTGGCCGCAGATTAGACATGCACCCAGAGCACTTTGTGAGTGCAGAAATTCCAGTGAGTTGCCCTCAAACAGGCAAGCACAGCAGTGGCAAACACGGGGCAGCAGTGACCCTGTGCTGCTGCAGGCACAGGCTCCTTGGGAGGGAATCCCCACTGAGGTGTGTGACCTTGTATCTTGGTTTGAAAAGACAGGTGTCTGCTAAGGAAGGCAGGAGCCTCCTGTGAAATGGAAAAATGTAACCTCCCTCTGAATTATTATGATGTTGAAACTGAGAGGCTCTCAGGCCAAGATATGGGAATAACAGTTCGTTACTAGGAAAATTAAAATCAAATGCAATAGTACAAACAAACAGAATAACAAAAAAAAACCACTGACAGAGTCAGAATACAACTTGAGGCCCTGTGGGTCAGGGTGTTGGTAGCAGTCTGATTGAATGGTGGCTGCAGTCCTCCCAGAGTGACAGATCTGGTTCTGTTGAAGCAGTGAGCCTGTAGAGGGGTGTAGTTTCCCTCTGAAGGTCCAGTGGTGGTGTAGATGGGCCTGATCTTCCTCTGGGAACCCAGTGGGAAAAGGCTGTCTCTGGTCTTCCAAATCTCAGAATATATTCAGGCAGGAATTCTTGGCTCCTCCCCGTAGACAGAGCATCTCACAATGGGAGGATGTAATTTTATCAGTCATGCAAGGACACTCAACGGCCCACTAACAGAAAATATCCCCTGGAGGGAGGATTGGTTGTGGAAGAGGATTAAATTAACAGGACCAAATTAACAGAGGATAACTGCCCCACCTTTAGCAGATGGCAATTGAATACACACCCAGCTGAACCTGAGACACCTTGGTAAAGAGGCAGCCTGTAACAACTGGGTGTTTCTGCAGAGCAAGGCTCCTCTCTCCCCTGCTTCTGTCTAGAAACAGAAAAATAGAGATGGGGCAACAGCTGGAAAAGATCCTGGGGTTGGTGTTAGAAAGCCCTCTGGAATGACAGGGAAGGGATCTGGGTGGGGCACTTGCCTGGCCTGGCACCACCATCCTGTCCAAGGGCACTTTGCAGATTGAGATGGATTGGCAGGACCTTGGGCAAGGGATACCTGAGTGCAGCCAGACCGTGAGCCTCTGCCATGCTGGGGCTCCAGTGCAGATCTGCTGGTCTGTGCACACCAGGGAACCTCTGCATCAGTTTAACGTGGGAGATGAGGCAGAAATTTCAGCCTTGCGTCTTACAGCAGCTTCTTACAGCTCTCTGAAGAAGAGTTCAGCCTCTGTCTTGAATCAGTCAAATAAGAGCAGTGAAATTCTTGGCCAACAGTTTCAGTGACAAACTGTGGTTGGTTTCCATGTAACTTGCACATTAAAAGATACCAATAATAGTAAATATGTAAGTGGTAAGACAGAAACAATGCTCTGTCTGCATTTAAGCCCTCCTGTGCAATGGGCTCTGGCAGGGTGTTGCAATACCTTTTTGAATCCCTCCTCCACTCAAACAAAATCTGAGTAAGACTTGTTTTCCCAGTCATTCGTGTATATTTATTGTGATTTTGTATAAATAAATCCATTAGTTTGCAAGGCATAGAAATGCTTTCCCAAACTCGGGCTTTTAAAAGAATGCAAAACACACATTAAAAATTAATCCTTGTGGTTTTTCCTGTGCCCACCTCTTTTGGAAAAAAAAATCTATATAACTACAAAGCATTTTATTTTGAAATAAAGAAATCAATAACTACAAATATTCAGGCTTTTCCCACAACCCAACTTTCTTCTCATAAAGGGTTTAAACGACTGAATACTGTGTGCTTTCCACAAAATAGTGGGATTTTAGTAAGACCATTAATAGACATTTAACTTTAACAAGAGCCACTATAAACATTTCTCTGAAATTCACCAGGGAACCGGGATTTTATCACTTTAGGAGCACTGCTTGGCTCTGTGGTATGCTATGATGCTGGATAATGATCTAATAGGCCTCACTGACAACAAGCTGGCACTCTGCCATGGGCATGAGAAACCGCCCTCCAGCCTGGAGCATGAGAAAACCGGCAAATAATGCCTCCTGATTTCCCAGCTAATAGAACAGCATGGAGCAATGTGGCTGCAGCCATCTCGTGCAAATAAGGCATGAAGTAAAGTGCCTGAAGCTGGACACTACTACTGATTTTGTCACTCTGATCACTCAGAAATGTAACTGGGGGGTTGCTTCTCTGTTCCACCTGCACAAGGAATGAAGGTTCACCTCTCATTCATTTAAAATACTGGTTCAATACTGCTTTTTGGCTGTCCTTTGATTAGTAGTATTTCCTATTTGAAAAAAAACTAACAGAAGTCTGAAGTAATGTTATAGGTACTGACATTTTCTTCTTAATTTTTTTTAGGTAATGATTTCTGTGACATTCTTCATGAAGAAGGGATATTTCAATTTACTTTTATTCCACTTTTATTTGGAGACATTTCATTCAGCTCATGAAGGTATTTTCTGTCATAGTAGATGAAAAGAGGAAGAACAGTATTAACTGAATTTGTCATCATTTTACCCTTGCTCTCAGGTCTGTAATGCTCTGTGAGACTTACTTGTCTTCATTCCCAGGGCTTCTGATAGAAATTTCCCTTTGAAAGTGGGTCATGTCAGTAGTGACTTTCTTGCTTGTCACTTGCAGTTTCTCATTTAAATCAAAACAACAAAGAAGAATTTTTGCTTGAAAGTTGTCAAGAAAAATACAAATTCTCCTTAATCTGTTACAAAGGCACTCTGCTAGTTTTGCAGGCTTTGGAGTCCTGCTCTTCCAGGCTGGCCCCATAACAACAAACTCTCTTTTCTAGTCAAGAGAAACAGCAGGAACCTGGCTCCAGCCTCACCAACCCTGGTAGTAGAACCAAGCAAAACCATAGTCTGACCTGTGAATGTAGGCAGCCAGCTCTACAAACACAAAAGAGGAAGACAGTTTTTGTTGAAGAATGATCATTCTGATTGCTTGCAGCACACCCTTTCCATATGGTTTGGGGTTTTTTCCTAATGGTGCTAACAATAGCATCATGTAAGTATTTTTTATATTAAGTTTTTTGTAAATTTAATAAAATGAAAGGGAAAAAAGAAAGCAAACCAATAAAAATTAAGAAAAACAATTAGGAAAATAGGAAGAAGAGATATGAATAGAGGTATTTATCTGGGAGCTGGAAAAAGAGGGAGATAATTGACAGTCTTCATTTACTAATAAAGTAAGATTTCTGATTATGAAACAAGAAACCTTTGGTTATTTTAGCACAGATGTAATTTTAATGGCTAAAAGCATCCGTTTTCATTTTGTCTCACATTATTTGAGGCTAAAATTTAACAAATTCAGTCAAAATACTTCTCTAGCCAGTGGGCAAACACCCACCAGATGAGTTTTGCCAGTGACAGTGCCACATGCATTAAGCTTACAGGGGACAGACTAGTCCTAATCAGTCACTCAACATCTCTGAGCTTGTCTTTTCCACCTGAGAGAATACAATAAGGCTTTCACTCTTCTCTTACATCACTTCACAGTGACTTTTCAATCACTAACCCACCTGGGTATTTTTTTAATTTTAATAAATAATAAGGATCAGAATAAGCAAGCATGTAAGGTTTCAAGTAAATATTTAAAAGGCCAGTGCTGTGGCTTCTGCAGACTATAGCCACTTTCCAAAGTCCTTTAATGACAGTTTTCATTCACAGAAGATAAGCATGAGAATATATATGACATTGCCCTGACTGCTTAAGAAAATCTCTGTGTTGATTCCTCGGTAGACCTGAGATTTTTATCATTCAAGCTTAAGAAACTGATAGGAAGGCTCCTACAGCAACAGCCTCCCACCCATCCACCCACCCACCTACTTGGCACTTAAACAGGTCCTTTGCTGATAAGTGGTAATCTTCCTCTCCTCATAGCATCTCTGCCAGACCTCATCATTGGAGCACACAGGGGCTTATTTTGAATGAAAAAAAAAAAAAAGAAAAAGAAGAAGCAGAAAATGGAATTTATTAAACACTTTCTTCCTGGGCCTCAAATGAGAAGTGTACCTCAGAAGGCAACAGTTATGGAAAATCTGATGGATAAGAGGAAATTTCCCTCCCCCACAACCCTTGCAGCACTTTGCACTCTGCAGCACAGAGAGTGCAGCCTGGGCTAAAAGCCTTGTGCTCACCAGATCCCTGGCACAATCCCCATGGCCCCTGGGGCAGTTTTGCCCAGGAATGCAAGAACTCACCCTGGCGGCGTTAGAGCATCCCCACTGCCCCTAGAGTTTGGTTATGGAGCTGCCTTTGCTGGGCCTCAGCTCGCTGTGGCAGACAAAATGTCCTGCTGGGAAGAGCAAGCTAAGAGTAGCTCCCTTGAGGGCCATGTGAGGTCTGGAGATCATTATGAAGACATCAGATGGAAGTGTTTTAGAAATGTGACTGTCCCAGAGCCGTGGGTGAGCGACAGGAGCCCTGTGGCTCCTGGAACGATGGCACTGTGGGTGTTGCACGGTTTCCTGACATCCCACATGCAGCGTGCGAGTCCTGTGGGGTGGGGAACATTTTCAGCTCACAGCCACGGGCAGCAGCAGCAGTGACACAGACAACAAACCAACAGAATAACAGGGATCTTCAATGAGATTTTCTGTGGTTAAATTTTTTGTGGTCCAACAAAATTTGGAGAAAAAGAGAATGAAATATCAGATCAGTCAGGTTGTCCCAGGGCATCTGATGCCACCACAAGCTATTTCAGCTTTGCTAGCATAATTTTATTGTCAAGCACAGCATGATGTTAGGCATGTACATATGTAACACTGGGGCCTCCTGTTCCCAGGTTCATTGCTCCATTAACCAGTGAAATCATTCATATGTTAAGAGAGAAAAAGGAGATATTAAGGATTATTAAGGATTAGAGGTGGACTGAAGCAAAATTTAAGCTCAAACCCTCAAGCCTGCAGTTCAAATCTTTCTCTCTTCCTGGTCAAATCTGAGCACCTTGGGTTCTGACAACTGCAGTATCTGGCTGCACACCCTCACTGTAAAATTTGGGAGGATTGTAGCTGCATGGTGTGCTCCTGTCTGGAAAGAAATATCCACCCAGGCTTCTAGTGGAGGCTTTTTCCCTGGTATAAAATCTATTTGACTATTTAAGACACCCAGGCACACTTATTTTCTTGAAGTGCTTCTCAGCTGTCCCACCAGCAGAGAGGGAGGCTGTAATTTTGGGCAGCAGCTCATCAGATTCCCAGCTATCACCTACCAATTAATCTACCACAGACATCTCACTTGCAGCCGTGCTTCCAGAAAAGGGCTGCCACTTTTTCTGCCTTTTTGTTATACCTCCCTGAGGAGCAATCTAACCTGACAAAGGATTTTTCAGGCCCACCAACAGCATATTTAGTGGGGATATATGAACCAGTAACCTCAGCTATATTCCCAAATTTATCTTCAGAGCTAAAGGTTTGGGTAGTTTGATTGCATAACATCCCTGTCCCTGTCTGCCCTTCTGTACAGAAGGCAAGAAGATGAACAAGCAGCACCATCTCTGTTCGACTCTGGAGCCAAAACCAGGACAGCAAAACTCCCCCCAGACACCCAGAGCACAGCTGTCTGTAGGAAAGTAGCTGAGGAGTGCAGGTCTGTAGCAGCTGCACCAGAGAAGATGGAAGGGTTGCCAGAGAGGTCCTGGGAGAGCTTGAGGGGAAGCATGGTGCTGTGGAGAGGAATGAGAGTTGCCAGGAAGGGCAGGAGGAGGAACTTGCCTTGCCTTGCTGCAGGGGACAGTGGTGGGAAGAGCAGCAGGGGTGGCTGCAGGGACACTCTGGGATCAGCAGGGGAAATCCAGGAGCCACTGCTCTGCTGTGCCACTTGTGATGCCGAGGAAACCCTCCAGTCCTGCCAATGCAGATGTTGTGCTGGAGCAGCAAATACCCCCACAGCAGCTGGAGTCCAGTGTGTCCTCCCACCAGAGCCAGTGCTAACCTGTGGGCTCCCAGCCCTCCTCCAGCCAGGCTCCCTCTCTGCTGCCACAGCAAGCCCATTGTCCTGTGCAGCTGCTGCCAGGCAGGCCATCCTGTTAAGGACATCCCTATCCCGAGTGCTTTGGGATCAGGATGCCCCCCTGAGATCAAGATGCCCCAGCCAGTGCCCTTGCATAGGAGACCTGAAATCCTGCAGCAAGCACAGCCTGCTGTGTGAAGGAGAGCTGTTAACTCACTGCTCATTTATAATCAGGAAGACATATGTTCACCAGTGTCACACTGAATGAAGCACAAGGAGCCGTCAGGGTCCATGCAGCCACCCCCTGCCTGCTTTGCCAGCTGGGGGATGCCAGACACAGTGTGCTGCTGGGCAGGGATGCAGAATGAGATCCTGAGGAGGATGCAGAATAAGGAGCTGCTGAGTGGAGACCTCATTTCTGATCACTGGGGAGTTTCATGCTCCATCGGTACCACAACCTCGTGCACAGATGAAATATTATGTGGTGCAAGAGCCCCTTCATCATATAAATGAAGGCAAGGAGGCTTGAACAAAGCCCTTTCTGTACTCCTGCCCGACAGCCCTGCTGCTTCACAGGGTGAATGCCACAAACTAAACTTCATGACTGAAGCCTTTTGCTAAAAGGTGAATTTCATGCTTTTCCCAGGCTGGCTGTGGGCTCGTTCGTGGGGCAGTCAGAGAGCTAACCTTTCCCTGTTAATCTGTTCTCCATCTTAATAAGGGTACGACAAAGCAGAAGCACTCTTGGACTTAAAACCAAGAATACATTAAAAGGCAGAGTATAAACTGCCTTTCTGCAGAGGCAGCGAGCATCCAGCACTGATAATGGTATTGAGAGTGGGGATTAAGCAGCAAAGCTCTGAGGGAGCCAGCATATGGCAGCCCATTGACCTATCCCATATGCAGCAACTATTGTTCCCTCCCCAGTGTCCCACAGCAGCCTACTCCTGCTTTTTTTTTGTGGCACGAGGGCCAGGGCCAAGGCTGGGATCTGCTAAAACTTGACATTTACACATGAATTGTGCAACACTGCTGCACAGAGAGCCAGGGTGACCCGTGGCACTAAGCAGTGTCTCGGTAATGAGGCTCAGCAGAAAAAAAAAGACTCACAGTAGCATTGGGGAAGTTGCTCTGGGTATGCTGGTGGAGAGGACCTTACAGCAGCACTTCCTGACTTCATGCTTTCTTGGGCAGGACAGGGTGGGGTAGGATCTGATTTAAATGCTGAAATGCTGGGGCTTTGGCATGATTGGCAGAGATTGTAGGAAATTAATTTCCAGACCTGAAGGCTTTTTCGCTGAGCAGAAAAATACAAAAATCTTTACCTTACAAAAAATGGAGAGCACCTTCTGGTATGAGCTTGCCCTCAGCTCTGAGAACCAACCATAGTTGTTTCTTTGGCTCCTGGTTGAATGGTGAGAGGATCAATTGGAATCATGATTACAATCACACAGGAGAAGGTGGTGGCTGCAAAGCCTGAACCAGACCCTCCCCCAGGACCTGCTGGGCTGGAGTGTCTGAGGTGGGGCTGTCAGCTTTCACTCATTGCCAGGAGTCGCTGACTGGGTCCCACCTCGCTCGGGCACTGCTGCAGGGTCCTGGGCTGGGCCTGACCACAGGGCTCAGCCCTGCTCCTCCTCTGCCTCTCCAAAGCATACAGCCCTCTCCCTTTGCCACCACAGCTCAAACCCCTCACTGATGACACTGTCCAGGGAGTTGCACCTCCCTCCTGATGGTGCCATGGGCTGCCGCAGGCAGGGGATAGAGCTACAGCTGTTTCAGCTGCCCCTTCAAATTACCAGGACTCCCCACAGGCACCAAATGGCAGGACTTGAGGTGATAGCATCAGAGCAACAAAATCCAAACAGAGATGGACCCCATGAGCAGGCACATCCCTTTCTTTAGGGGGCTATTTGCTCCTGCTCAGCTGACTGGTAGCAAGAGACTCATAGGCAGAACTGGATTCCACATAATCCTCTATGAAAAATACATTAATATGTCCCACTGCTTGTAGTTGTTCCTGGCAGCTTTCACGATGCAGGACCACCAAAGGACTCCCAGATTAATTTAAATGATACAACTATTTTTAAATCCTACAAGCCATTATTCCCAAATATGTTTTTTAGCCAGAACTCTACACATTTATTTGATTTCTATCTAAAGCCATAAACTAAGCCTTGCTCATTGATGAGATTTCAAAATTCTTGAGCCAAGTTTGAGCTACTAGGCATTTTAAGAGCTTTTGGAGCATGGTTTTTATTTGGAGCCATCTTTGACTGAATTTTTGAGACAGCCTTTCATCACATACTGGGAGCCCCACTTTCCCCCTGCTGCTCTCACAACTGTTAAGCCAAAATTGCCACAAGTACAAGGTTGTGCACACCAAGGAAAGAAAAGATGTCCTCCTGTCATGAGATAATGTTAGTCATCATGACCTGAGTTATTCTGTGAGTCACTGAATATTAGGATAAACAAATTCCCTATGCTTGTGGCTAAGCACAGAAGTGGGCTTCCAGGGTGGATGAGCAATGTTCATTTTCAGAAATATTCGAAATACGACTGGACACTACCCTAGGCAACCTTGTCTCATTGGCCCTGCTTTGAGCAGCTTCATCAGCTGCAGGTTGAATCCCATGCTGCAAAGGCTTCTTTCCCAGGGGAGACAGAGAGCACAGGGATGGCTCTTGCACGAAGCTCACACAGCATCACATGCACTACACAAGCCCTGTTTGGGGGCAGAACGTGCTGGCTTGGCCAATACTCACAAGGTCATACAGCTTAAGCTGGAGCTCATACACGTCCCTTCTGTGCCCAGCCTGCCAGAGCTTTGCCTGCAGTGTTCAGTGTGGTTATGGTTTTCCTTGCTGAGGTCAAAGTGCAATGTAGGAATAGAAACATGATGGGATTCTCTTAGTGAATTCCTGATGGAATTGGCTTAGAAAATTTTGGAAGAAGCAAGAAGAAGCATGTAGCAATCACTGTGATGTTTTCTATTCTGTCTGCCTCAAAACTATCCTCTCACTGTGAGTCACATTCTATGCCTGCCTAACCCATAATCCCTCACTTTAATTGTCTGACCTGCCTTTCCACCCCTTAACTTCCAAAAAGAAATTATACCTGATTAAATCCAAATTGGTCCCCAGCCTCCAGGCCACTTTGTGGGGTGAAGTGGCAGAGAGAGGCTATTCCTGGTGCCCACAATGCTGTACAGTGCTGGCAGTGATGCTCAGGTACCACTGAGGATCGGCAGCACTGACACCACAGCAAGGGAAGGGTCTGCACTGCACAACAGCAGGTGCTGCAGGCATCGGGAGCCACCAGCAATGAGCACAGGATGCAAATGAGAACAAGGAAACCTGATAAAACCAGTGGGAAAGAGACTCAGCTTCACGGAAAGACAGTCACAAACTATGGCCAGTGAAATGCTCTCCTTCAAATCCTGGGGCTGCAAACAAGGCAGAGGCTGCTGAGGCTCCCCCAGTGCTGCACTTCCCGGCTGGGCTGAGTGCTGGGAGCAAAGCCTTTATGTGATTTATCCATTACATACTGAATTAAGGCAAGGGCCAGGCTGTCCTGTGAGCACCGAGGACCTGTCAGCAGCTGAATGGGAGCATTGTGCATCAGCTGCTGCTGTCAGAAACCGGGGCCGCAGTCAGCAGCCGTCTGCAACAGCTCTTTTCTGGCAGGGAGTGCTTCAGTTGCTCACTCCCTTGGTGGCACGCAGACCCTTTTATCTTCGTCCTCCCCTTGCAGGGAGGGCTTTTCACCAGGGTCTGTGTTGCAGGAGGCAGGGGTGAAAGAGACTTCTTAATGGGAAAGAGGCAAGATCCCATCAGCAGAACAAGAGCAAGCAGGGCAGGGCACTTGCTACGTGGCCTTAGAGAATGAGTGTGAAGGCAAGAAAAACAAACCAGTGTTACAAATCCAGGCCTTTGGAGGGGTCACATAAAGGTTTGGAAAACAACTGATCCCTTGAAAACTTTTTCTTTAGAAACAGCTGGGCTGAAGTTGCCATGTTTCTTTGGTTTTTGAATATTGGGACAGCAGATGGACATGCTCGAGCCTCCAAATCACGATACTGGAGGTGGACTTGATGAGGAGAAGCTCCATGGTTTTGCCCTTTTTTCACCACAGTTAATTCAGATGATTCTTGTCAAGCCTGATGTGCACCATGAGGGGGACAAGAAGAACCAGATCCTTGGGGACTCTTTGCTGGTGTCTCCTCTGTAACTGGGTTGGTACAACAGGCTGCACTGAAAGGGAAGAGCACTGCCTGGAAAAAGAGATTAGTGGGGAGCCTTTATTCTTGCTGTAACTCCTTTGAACTACCAGGAGTCACACCCCAGATTAGTTTGGTTCAGTTTTTTTACTTGACCATCATTAGAAAGGAAGGTTGCTCAGGTTTGAGACACTGCACGGAGACACAAAGGCACTGCATCCTTTGTAATGCAAATGTGTTTTCTGCTTCAATAGGCTTCGGAGAATGATGGACAAAAAAACATTGTACAGAGATGTCTGTGGCTTCACTCTTATTCTTCTGTGATGTGCAACTTCAAAAGAAGGCATTTTAATTTGACAGATGGACATTTAATCATAAATAATAATGTACACTGGTTCTTAAGTCAAAAGCACATGGCACCTCTGCACCTGTAGCCGCTCTCCCTAACAAAGGAAGCCTCCCCTCTTCCAGATCATCCAGCCCATTTCTTTTTCCATCTCCCCAGAAAACATGCCCAGATTCACCCAGCAGAGCCCTGCATGTGTCTGTCACTGTTTGCATGGCAGGCTGCAGGGTGGTGAGAGATGTGGCTATTGGTGTGGGGTCCACTCCAGCAGCTTTGAAACTGCCCTGAAAACTGCTTGAACACATCTTGCCTCCTAATTGCTACAGATGGAGGAGGAAATGCTACTTTGAGTGTTAGGTGAAAGGCTTGTCCTGCGTGGAAATACTATGATCTCCAGGCTACAGCTGGTTTTAGCCTGCTTCCCTAAATAAACACGGTTTATAGGATCAGGCTTTGTGAGTTCATCTGCCACTATCTACTGCCAATAGCTTTTCAACTCATTGGCCAACCATTTTGACAGGACACTGGAGTTTTAAAAGCTGTCATTTTTCTTCCAGGTTATGCAAATTAACTATGAAGCAATGGACAAAAGTCCTGCCAGTGTTTCCCCAGATGAAAGGCTGATAAACTGAGCTCTAATAGACATCAGATAACTGTGCTAGGAAGGATGGAATGGAAAGGATGAAAGAGACTGTGAGGCAGACAACTGCAATTACTCCCTGAACTGCTACAAACGCCTTCCCTTATGACTTGCCTCTACAAGAAAGTATTAGAAAAAAATTTCATCTCTTGGCAGACAACTGCAATTACTCCCTGAACAAACACCTTCTCTTATGACTTGCCTCTACAAGAAATTATTAGAAAAAAATTTCATCTCTCCCCACCACAGGCCCAAAAATAGTGTCCAAGTGTTCAAAAAAGCACCCATGCTGCCTAATAAACTGGCTGGGGGCAGCATCCCAGAAGCCACTGGATGCTGAGAACTCTGGAGGGCTCACCCTGTACAGGGAGTGGAGCTTCCCTGAAACTCTGCTTGAGTGAGGAGGGAGCAGAAACACCCCGGGATGAGCAGTGCAAAACAGCCTGGGGGGACCTGTCCCTGGCCAGCCACAGCACCTCACCGTGCTCTAATGGCCCTGTGGTGGTGCAGGCTCTGTGGGAATACAAAGTGGTATGGGGACACTTTAGGAATTGCAAGGTTTGGCTTGCTCTGAAGTTTTGGAGAGATTAATTTTTCATTTGGAGCACTTGCCTGCTAGTCATGGTCATTCCACAGGGAGAGCAGTGAAAGCCCTGGCCCTCCACTCCACTCACCAGAGGAAACCTGCTCACTCTACAGAGGAAAAGAAACCACAGAGTGATGCCAAATACAGGGACCTTCAGACCCATTGTTTCCCACAGCTCTGCTCAGTGCACCTGCAAAGAAATAACTCAGTTTCCTTCCTCTTCAGAGCCTTTATTCCTTCTCTTTGCAGGACACGAGCATCAGAAGTCACACAGGCACTGCCTCAGTAGCAGTGTTGGGACAGTGGTGGGGATGAGGGCACCTCAACCCTGGCCTTACAGACTTGATGGAAAAAGAGAACACAAAATACTGTGCTCTGTCTTTCCCTTCTAGCACACTCCCCTGTGTTTTCTGTCGCTAAAAACTAGAAATGCAGTGTATTTTCACCCACTGCTGTGGAAATGTTTAAACAGAGCATCACTACCAGACCATGGGATAGAAAATGTTGTCTGGCATGGGATAGAAATTGTGTCTGGCATGCAGAGACCACAAGCCAGTGTTTGCTTATGTCCACCTGGCCAGGGCCTCTGCTGTGGCTTGTCTCACATTTGAATAACGAGGCTCCCTGAGGCAGAGACAACCTTCCAAGGTTGTGCTTGGCACAATGGAGCTGCAGTTGGGTGTTAGGACAATAATGGAGAATATAGCGATGCTGAGTTGACTCAAACATGACAAACAGAAGAAGAATGCAACTAAGACAGGGTCTGTGTGCAGCATCAAGGAAAAAAAAAAGGGGCTATTCCATATCAAGATCTGCCCAGACCTGTACATGTGGGCTGTGCTCCTGTCCTTCCCTTCAGAAGTCATTCAGCCTCTGAGAGTTTCCACAGATGGACAACATACACTTTTATAAGGATGAATTTACAGCCAAGTGGTGAGGCAGTGACAACCAGAGAAATTTAGGCTGTGGACTGGGAAGGATGTGTGAGGCCAGCTTCAACCTAGAGCTGAGATTCATTTTGGAAGGCACTAAAAACCACATGATTTGTGCTTACAAGAAGCCTTGTTTCTGGTTTTAAAGGATTTAATTCAAGTCTGGGTCATGTTTTCTAGGCAGTCTGGAGATATTCCAGGGGATTCAATTTGTGATATTAGTGCTCACTTAATACTGGGGGTATGTGTCCAGCAGACAGGAAGCACCCTGTAACATGTCGGGTCTGTGTTTAGAAACAGACTGAGGAGATTTAAAAATTCTGTGGATTTGCCTGCTTTTGAAGTCGAATCAACTTGAGCCAAAAAACTTTGAATGCAATCTGTAAAATCATTTCAGGGCTTTGTATTACTGTCATGAGCTTAAGGGAAGCCCAGAAATAGCTCTTCCTCAAAGTGACAGGCTGCTGCAGGCAGGCTTTGGCTCCAAAAAGGTCCTAACCAAGCACGTACGCTTCTGTAACTGTAGGAGAAATTCAGATTTGCCTCCTGATGGAGACTCCATTCAACAGGGTCTGGCAATCCTTGTAAACTATTCCTGGGGTGACACTTGCAGCACTGCTTCTCCTCCTTACCCTTCTGCTGCCCCAAGGGGGAAAACACCACTTTACCTGTTCCCTCTGCAATGTGAACACCTTTACAGCAGGAGTGGCAGATTGGTGACAAATAGGTGGAGCACCATGCCCACATGCCTGATGCTTCACCACTGCACATTTACTCCTCTCACTGCTGATCCAAGCCCTGGCACCATGTGGCCAGTGGGGACACAACCCATGGGGCTCTGCTGGGCAAGGGACACTGGGACTCATGGCAAAGCCAGCTTGAGGGCAAGGGGCTGCAGAGGTGATTTTAACTTGTCCTGGTGGTCTTTTGAGCTGAGCTCCTCCACAAGAGGAAAGGCCCTTAGCACAGCTGCCATATTCCTGTACTAGAATGAGGGATCGTAGTGACCTTCCCCAGCTTTCCTTGTACGTGCTGCAGCCCACATGCCTCCCTCTGCCTGGTGACACCACCATCCTTCAGGTCACCAGCAGAGATGGGGAATTGCAGCAGTGCTCTTGCACAGCTGGGCAATGGCACTGAGGGCCACTTACACCCCACTAGCCCCTCTGGGCTGGACAAAAAAAAAGGAGGTTCTTTGTTGTTTCCCTTTCTGTTTTGTGTCACAAACATTATATTGCACGGCTATACATTCAGACTCTTATATTGAGGGTTGTGGAGAGGAGCAGTGGGAATGGCACAAGAGCAGGAGGGGAGGAGGGTCCCCCAGCAATGCAGCACACAACGTGGTCCTCATCATCCAGCTCCCTCTCATCTCCCTTTCTCCTTCTCTTTCTCACACATGCACAGAGAGGTTAATATTTGGTTTAAAAAAAAAAAGCAGAGTAATTTAAAACACACACTTTGCAGCAAACCAGTGTTCAGTGTAAACAAAGCATTAAACTGAAAAGATCCATATGCACTCGTTATCAGTTATTGCATTTTTTTTAAAGAAGGAAATCTAATACATTTAAAATAAACCCATAGCATGAAACAAAATAAACTATGGTCTTGGTTAGTTTGGTTTGATTTTTTAATTTAATGAGGAAAAGAGCTCTCTGATAAAGTAATCCTTTCAGAAGGAAAGTCCCATGCAATGGTGAACATGTCAGCCACATGTCGAGGGAAGATTAAAGCCTAGCCAGACTCTCTTTCCCACAGTTTTTGAAGCCTTGCAATATTTCTGTGCTTAGGATAGCCCAGAAGATCCTTCTGGACCAGACCCCCCACAGCTCTTTGCAAAGAAGCCCTGTAAAAACGACTGACACATCCACAGCACTTTGGAGTGGAGGAGTCCTGGTACAAACTATGCACAGACAGACTTCAGGGTTTGGGTACAACAAAATTTTATAGCGAATTTTATGAAGGAACCAACGGCTGCTAACATCATAAATCCTGCCAAGAGTGGGAGGAAGAGATTTACCTTTCAAAGTCTGATCTGACCATTTTTCATTTTAAAAGTTCCTTAATGATATGGCTGGCACCAGCATGTTACCCACATCCCTTTCATCCAGTGCCACAACCTGCTTAGGAGAGGAGAGAATCACATATGTAGATTAGTTAGCAGTCATAGATAAATTAGGAAATTCTCCACTTATTTTTTACAAACCTGTCTTCTGTTTAGCGTTAGTTCAGGTATTTCATGCCCTGATGTGGAGCCTCCTGGCTAGGCCTGCTTTAGGAAAAGCAGCCTTACCGCAGAGCAGCTCATTGTCAGGCCACGGCACCAGCACTGGACAGTGGAGCAGCTGCAACCCGGGCTCCTCAACTTCTGATGCTGGAATTGCATCCAGCAGGGTGCCTGGGGGCACTGACTGAGCCAAGCTGCTGGCAGGCTGCACTGCTGCTCCATTTGTCAGAGCTTCCAACCCATGGCACACTCTGGCTTTTCAGCAGGGACCAACCAGGAGACACGATGGAAAGCACAGCACGGTGTAACCCACAGAGCATCACAGTTCTGGGCTCTTCAGGGGGGGGCACACCCATCCCAGAGGTCATCTACTGATGATCAAAGAAACCCCTTCAAACCCACTGTTTTGTAGCTCATATATATTGGGCAGCAGGAAGAGAAGTGACCCTTTATACCCAGCAGCAGTAGCCTGGCATCCAAACCCAACTCCCAGCATTTGATTTATGGTTTTAATTCTGCATTTACAGTTGCATAAAGTCCAGGCTGAAATCTCAAAATATGCTAGCTTGCTCTGATTAGCAGTATTTTTTGCTTTCTAGTGAGAGGAAAAGGACTAACTGACAAACCATAAAGTTCAGACTCAATTCTTGCCTGCCTTGGAGTTCAGCTGTGCTTCTGCTTGTGGCAGACTCTTGCATAGGTGTTGCACAGGTCCTTCTCATAGCTGAGGTGCAGGGAGTGGGGGAGATGTCCTCTGCTCTGAGAGTAGCCAGGGAAGGCTGAGGGTGCAGCCCAGTGCTGCTCTGCCAGAATGGGTCACCTGGGAGTGTTTGTGATGTGATGCAGTTCAGAAAGCAATGGGCATATGGAGCACAGAACTATGGATAGGGGAACATGCATGGATACACATACAGACACAAACACAGAGGCAGTTCTGACACACTAGAAACCAAAAAGGTGGGAAGTCTTTAGGATATAGAAGGAGTCAGGATGGAGCAGATTTTTAAGCCAGATGAGCTATCCAGTCCATCACATCACATCAGCCTTCAAATATCACTGTTTAATTTTATGAGCCACAGTCAGAGGCAGCCACGTCAACTGTGTTTCGTGGAAAATGGGAGCAGTGAGGAAGATTGAAAGCAGGGAAGTGGAAGGTTTCAATATTGTTACGGAGTTAAATGTTTTGATTTCTCAGGAACAGCATTTTAATGTGACTGCTTTTTAAGGGTTATTATCTCCACTGTAACATGTCATTAACTAAAAGGCAAAAATTGACACAAAATGCTTCAGTCAAACTAAAATGTTTTTTGACATATTTCATGGAGAACTGTGGGGAATTTTTTTGCTTGAGTTTTTTTTTTTACCTGTCATTACTACCTGAAACAAATGGAAATGCTGAAGTCCTGAACCCCAGGTGAAGTGAAGCATCTTTCCCTTTCCCAACACTCTGGTGTCCATGGAGCTCTGCAAACCTCTGGAGCAAGGAAAGCAATAACTGGGGAGGTAACAGGAGATGTCCCAGTCTGATGGCTTGATGGAGGTGAGTGGGAAGGGAAAGGGAGCCCACTCGAGACTGAGGGCCAGGGCAAAGGAATCCTGTTCTTGCCTTCACTGTAGGCAGCTGCCCATCCCTCTGTGCCTGCCCCTGCCTGCAGAGGCAGAAAGAACACTGTTTCCATGATTGAGGGCCTCAGGAGGCATCAGTGAAGGGCTACAGAATAAACCAGCTGGGAAAGTTTTGTCCCTGCCTCCAGACACCAATTCTGTAACACTGCTGCAAAAAGCAGCAGTAAGAGTGGGACTTTCTGATTTAATATCATGGGGCAAAGGTTTGCCTCTGCTCCCAGCCCAGAAAACACTTTTACAGAGCATTGGTGGAAGTGGGCAAAGCTTCTGCTTCTGCTGCCTGGAAATCTTGTGTGTGAACACAAGGAGGGAGTGGAAACACAGACTCCCACTCCGTGCAATAGAGGGTAGTTCCCCCTTGCCCTGGTGACTGTAGGGCTGCCTGGCCCTGTGAGATTGGTGTGTTCTTTCTCATGGCTCGAGGAAGTGTATAATCCCATCCTGAAAGAAAGCGGTTTCTTATGGAAAGTATAAAGATCCCCACCCTGGATTTTGCATGTGGCTGAAATGGTTGTCCTGACAGATGCTAGCAACTAGCCATGGAGAGGAAGCCTGCCACAGGGGCCAAGGGCTGTGGAAGCTACCCTGGAACTCTGGAGTACGTGGACCATGTCAGTAATTCTGGATTAGACCTGGAGCAAGGCTGGGGCAGGCAGAGGGAATCTGCCCCTCTGACACCCCAAAGTAAAATCTGAGAAAGGAGTGTCCAGCCAACACCCCCAGTTCTCCTCCTCCCCTTCTGACCCACAGGCTGCCCTTGGGGCAGGACCTCAGGGGCATGATTAGAAACCCTGCAGGCTGAGGGCTTGCGCATCCCATGCTGGTGAGGGCATTTCTGCTCAGGTGTCTTCACTGGTTTTGTCTGGGGTGTGAGAGCTCCATAAACCCCAAATGTGGAGCTCTTCCCCAGCTCCTGCCTTGTCTTCCTTTTTAGAGGGCAAAGGAGGAAAGAGGAGAGTCTGAGCCTCCTGACTTTATGGTTTCAGGCTATTCTGCCAAAACTGGGTGTTCTTGTGTCCTTTGAAAAGAGTGTTCTTTAAAACAGGGTGTCCTCATGTCCAGTTCTGGAAATCGTGGCCTTTTTAAAATAATAAAAGCAAAGAAAGACATCATTTCATCATTTTTTGGGCAGAGGGAGTATTTCCTGGCTTGCATCCCCCGTGCAGTACGCCCAGCTCGCAGGCTATTAAAGGAATTTAGATTTGTCTCTTCCCTGGTCAATGGTTTCAAAGCTACAAGGAGGGTTTCATCATCCCTGTGGGGAGGCAGATCACCCAGCCCAAGGCAGAATTTCCCTTGGAAAAGACAGAAATTACAGTCATCCTATGAAGTTCACCAGGGACATAATTACTAATAATTATTTTAAATGGAAGATGTTGGATACTCCTGTGATGGGAAAAGGCATCAAGAGAGAAAGGGAAAGAAAACACAATAAGCCTGGGAGAGACAGAGATTTCCCAGCAGGGCTATTTGAAGGGATCTGGAAATCCCCTCTCAGCTTCCCTCAGCTAGGAAAGGAAGTGGGACAGATTGAGGGACCAGTCCCTGACAGCTCTGCTGTGCTGTTAAATCTTTCTGTCTCCCTGCTTTATTTGCACGCTAACTCTGGTCTGAGGCAGAGATCACAGCCCAAGTTATCTTTAGTGCTTGTCACATCATTTAAAATTTTTCTTCCCCCCCCCCCCCCAACTTAGCTGCAAATTCTGAACAAAGGAGGGCACTTTCAGATGGAAATGCTCACTTCACCTGCAGAAGGTAACCCTCATCTCCTCTGCCATTTGAATTAGTCTCACCAAAGCCCTGCAGAGGAATATGCCTGCAGGTGCACTGTGGAGGGGGGTGCAGGTACAGGAGCATCCTTGTGTCTCTCTCTTCACTGAATGGGAACTTTCCTCTTTTTATGGACCCATTTGCAGGTGCTAGCTGCATTAGCATAGCCCCAGCAGGAGATTTCATCAGGAACAGTAGTAATAAGAGAAGGAGTAATGGGTTCAAACTGAAGAGTGGAAATTTAGGTCAGATACACAGAAAAAACTCTTTACTGTGAGGGTGGTGAGGCACTGGCACAGGTTGCTCAGGGAAGCTGTGGATGCCCCATCCCTGGAAGGGTACAAGGTCAGGTTGGACAGGGCATTGAGCAGCCTGGGCTTGTGGAAGGTGTCCCTGCTCATGGCAAAAGGGTTAGAACTAGGTGATCTTCTAGGGCCCTTCCAACCCAAACCATTTCATTATTCTATGCTATGATTTGTCATCTTCAAGAACATTAAATGTTTTAAGGATTGCATAAAAATAATGGTCATGAGGTATTTGGCATGTAATTAGCATGGATTCCACAATAATTAATTAAACTTTAGCTAAAGGGTAAGTTAAAGGTCTAAAGTAAAAGGGACTTAGCTGTATGCTTCATTCCCACCAGGAGTGTGAGAACCTCTGAAAACCACTGAGGAAAATAAGGGAGGAATATTCCTCCCCCACATGTGCACTTAACTTTGATATGTGTATGGGCCTCCCAAAAGAAAGATGATATTGCAGCAGGATTTGGGGCTGGGAAATGCAAGCTGCAATATTCGGGTGCTAATGATTCCCAAGGATCCAAGCTGAAGGAATGCTCATGACAGGCAGTGACACAGAGTTTGATTGTGGGTCGTCCATGAAACAAACGTTCAGGTCTGAATTACAAACCTTGTCTCTAACAACAGGGGCAGAGGAGAGCCAATTTCACCTCATTAACATTTACTTAATGAAAGATGGTAACCAAATAAGTGCACTTTCAGGAGTAATTCAGGGCACCTTCTTGTTCACATGCATTCCACTACAAATCACCTGCCAGAGCTGTGCTTGGTGGATCATAACTGAACGTGTCACATGGATTTCTAGAAGCCTTATCCCTGGAAAGGGACAACTGTGAAATGCAAGCAAAAAGTCTGGCTGTAGAACTGTCAGAAAACCCCCATACAATAAAGCTTTAAGAATTAATCCAGCAGGATGTTACACATTCAGATCCAGTGTTGAAAACATTAACCCTACAGAGGGTTACGGACAGTGACAGGCGAAAGCTGCCAAGAAGGATTTTGTTGAAGTCTCTGATTGAAGCAGAAACTAAAGCTAGTTTCAGATGCCATTTGAAAACGAGAATTGGAAGTAGGAAACAGACACTTGTCCTAGGACCTTCATTACACAGGCCCAGCTTTGAGGTTTGTACTTATTTTAAACACACCCATAGCTTTTTTGCTTTCAGATCTTTTCAATGAGTGTGTTCTGACATAGACACAATGCAATCTGATGATAAAAACATGGTGCCAAAATAATTTGCAGCATATAAAAAGCTTTGTTATCATATAAAAAAGAACCTATGAATATCTGGGAGGTAGAAAAATAGTATTATTATTCCTTTGCTAAAATTATGTACAGCCTTATCTTGGACATTTTTGGAGGATTGTTTGTATCTAGAAAGAAGACAGCTGTTTCTGAAGGAAGTTTATTTCTGAAGGGTAATGGAGAATTGTAACTGAACTTGCTTTGCTGCTTGTGGGAGTTCTTAGAACATGGGAATATGAAGCAGCTCCCAAAGACTGTAACTCTGACAGTTGTAAAATGATTGCTTTTGAGAGTAACCAGGTAAAGGCAACAAGTGGACTATCTGTGCCATCTTGTTTCTCTGCTACCCACCTATTCTTGTGCCTCT
>NW_005054348.1:3774773-3786162 GCF_000277835.1 Geospiza fortis | reverse complement strand
CTTTTGCTTGTTCTAGCACTTGGAAATTGTGTTTTGATTTATTATGTGTGGTTTGGCAAATCTGTTTTTGCAAGCTGCAGGCAATTGTCTGTAGAAACCATGCCCTGAACACAATGAGAACAGAGGCCTCTGATGGGCTCCTTGGAGACCACTGTGAGTGGAGCCAGTAAAAGAGAATGCCAAAGGAAACATTTGTATTGCAGTCCAGGAGGAACCAGACCTTGGTTTTATCAGTCTCCTCAGTCTTCCATGATGGAAACCTCTAAATGTGCTCATCATTAAGTCAAGGTAAATGCACTCTGTATCCCCACTCCCGAAAATACAGACTGTGTGCTGGCAGATCTACAGCCCTGGGCTGTCAGCATCCTTGATACATGGCTCAGCCTTTCTCCAGGGGAAAGGAGACCTCATGCCAGCTGCACAGTAGCTCATGCTGCACATGAGCAGTGCCCAGGAGGGCAGTGACTTGGTGCCTCTCACACTGACATCACAGGGGACTGGAAATCATCACCTGATGAATTCTGCTAAAACAGTCTCAGCCTCATCATGCACAGCAAGTATTCATGGGCCCTACAGCCATCCCCACTCCTGGCACCATTTCTGCTTGCCCAGTGATTCTGGACCAGTGAAGGCAACAGCCCTGGCTGGGGGCTCAGGAAATGCATACAATGCTTTTTGATTTGCTGCCTCTCTGGAAATTATTGGAGAGTGTATGAGCAGAGCAGCCCATGTGCACCAGCAAGCCAGGCATGAGCAAACCCCACATCCCCACATTAGAAATTATGTGGATGGATAGTTTTTCCCAAGCTCCAGCTAGCCCCAGAGAGCAGGACCTGCCATGGCACAGCATATTTATGGAAGGGTAAAATTCCTCTCTCTGCAGGTCAAGGCCCATGCAACATTCAAATCCCACTGAAGTGTATCCTGATCAAAGTCCCTGTGACAGCATTTCAGCTTGCTGTGGGAGATACACTGAGAAAAGCCATGCACCAAGTTTCACACTGAGATGCTCACTGATGATGATGCTGACACAGGAATCTGTCCTGGATCCTAGCAGGTTCCAGGGTGATTATTCCCTTGGGTGAGGTTGCTCACGTGTTTATGTGGGAATGGGGTCTTTGGCTGGTGCCACTCAGCAGAGTTTTTCTCACAGACTTGACTAGGATTTTACTCCTAAATCTCCTTAATGATACCAATACACTCCTACATTCTGTTTTTCAGGGCTAAGCAGAGCAAAAAATGAAGGGGCAAGGAAGCCACAAATGCAGGAGGCTCAGCAAGGCACTTCAGGCACTGGACTACAATCCTAAGTAGCAGCAATGACTTTTTCAGGTCCTCTATTTCCTATTCTCATAGTTAAAGACTGTGGTTGTACTTTTTAGCTAAGAAATTACTGATTTTTCTACAGAGCCACCAGCTGAACTGAGTCTCAGCAGTCCCTGTGAAGTGCACTAAACGTGAGGTCATCCTTAGCATCACCAGTCCCTGGGAATGTCTGGGTGCTTGATGTTACCAATGGTTCTGAGCACAAAGCTGTGCCCTGCTATGTGAGCAAAACCAAGAAGAAAGATTGTGCTCAAAGTGTGCATCAGCCTCCACTTGAGTGCTTATCCACATCATTACCACTGCCCAACAGCAGGATCATTGCAAGCAAAAGGTCTTTGTGACACGTCCAAAAGAAAAAGAGGTGCTTGTAAGCAGACCAATGAGCCTTCCGAAAAGTTGGGAAAATGCCACAGAAATGTTGTCTGAAGCACACAGGTGCTGAAGTCCCTTTTGCAGAAAGCCCCTGTGTAGGTGAGTAACTTCACCTGTAGAAGCAGAGCTGTTGCTGAGCAGACACATTCTCCAAAGCCAGTGCCCTGTGCGAGGTGTGGGCTGTGTGAGGCTGAGGGAGGAAGCTGCTCACACGCCCCCGGCAATCTGTCATCCCCGGGTTCAGGCTGCTGTGAACAAGTGCCAGCACCACGCACATTTAATTAACCTTTCTGCAAGTTGTAAGATGAGCCATCACTGTTCGCCACGAGATTTATTTTCAGCGCCGCACGACGGCAATGGAAAATAGACACTGCAATTCAACAGGAAAGGGAGCAAATATGGGCAACATAGTTCCATTAGGGAAGCTGGTTTAGCACAATGCAGAGCTCTGATTCTTTTACAGTCTCCTCTAGCAAATTCATTCTGTTTCTCATACATCAAGGCTCCTGGAAAGTCCTTGTGTCATATTCATTTCTCCTTAGCACACGTGGGAAATGCTCCCAGGGCCCACGAAACAGAACTGCAGCGTCAGAGATTGGCAGATGTTCCGCCTGCACCATATGGCGCCTTCCCCACTGCTCCCCGTGGAGCGGCTCCTCGCACTGAAAGTCAATGTTTTCCCCACACATGGGAAAGCCAAATGGAGAGGCTATAAAAGGAAAAAAGGAAGAACAAAACACCAACAAATCCGAGCAAACTGGTCTGAAAAACCATCCCGTAAAGAGAGTGAGTAGACTTGGCTAACATTGGGCATGCCAGCATAAAAAGCTGAGTGCACACTCTCCGGTGTGCACTGTGAATTTAAAGCGTGAATTAGGAGTACATTAGATGATATGCTAAGTTGTATCCCAGCCACATACTATTGTCAGCTTCTACTCCAGCATTCAGGCACTTAACCACAGAGGGCTCTGGAGAAATGGCTTTTTATAGCTGTCTGTGTTTTGTCAGAAGTATGGAATATTGTCAGCACAGCTTGCAAGTATCATTACTGGGAAACAAAGAGTGTTTCTACAGCATCTTTCATTTAAATTCACCCAGTACACCTTTCATTTCAATCCACCCAATGCAGTAAGGATTAATGCATTTGAAGTGGTAAAAAAAAATAAACAGGAAACAAATGAATTAAGGTAATATAAGATTTTCTAAGTCCTCAGCCTGTGTGACCTAACTATGTCTGTCAATCATATAGACATGTTCAAAAAGAATTTCTAAGACAGCAATGTCAATAAGACATCTATGGTAAATCCTGTTTGACCTTTCTGGGGGCAATGTACCCAGCTCCCAGCTCCTGCTGTGCAAGCCTTCCCCAGGAGACATATCCAGCCTTGCTTTGCCCATCGCTTTGGGCCATGCTCTAACAGCTTTTCCTAAATGTATTCCTACTGCTAGAAATAGCCCTCTAGGGCAGGATGCAAAGAGCATCAGCTCCAGTCAGAGCTACAAGCTGAGCGTAAAAAGCAGCTCAAACCATTTCCTCAGCTCCTGGGTTTTCCTTTGAGAATGTGCCATCCACAAACTGATCTAATCACCAATCAGCCCAAACTTGCTGAAGCAGAGAAATTTGGCTAGGAACAGAAGACACAGGGCTGTCTGAAAGCCTGTGGAGCTGCAACTGTGCCATATGACATGGAATTGTGATGTGGGATTTTTTTGGGGAGGTGGTAAAGCCCTTCAGACCCCAAGAAGCTTTGGACCTGATGAGATCACAGGTGCTTCATACATCTCCGGAAAATATGGCAAAATAACCATTAAGGAAAACAATCCAAATTGAAAGCTGCACCTGTACACAGTAAAGTATACATATAGATGGTTCTCCAGCCCATGCAAATAGAAAATCCACTGAGGTTCACTGCATATATAGACTCTGATCACCAGATCCTTTTTGTGTGGGCACCTTTTTTTTACACAGGACGTCACATAGACTTCAGAGGGACAAGTTGTGCAAGCTTGAGATAGTGCCCCATTGCTGCTATCGTGAACAAGTCAGAGGCAGCAAATAACATTTTGAGGCCAACTTTTGGGCATCCCAGGCTGAATTGAAATGCCTGAATTGTCTCATCTCACATTTTCACTGTTGTCAGCCTCCAGCCTCCACGGCAGAGCCAACAAGAGTGGCTCTGGTGCAAAAGCAGAGTGATAGCCAAGCCCCCAGGCCCCCCACGCACACGCTATCGGAGGGAACTGGTACCAGGCTCTGCTGTGTAAACAACCAGGGCCAAGGAGAAGGAGGTGGTGGTGGGGTTAAATATCTGCTCTCTTTTACAAGACCACCTACAAAATGTTGCAAAGACCCCGCAACAAAAATAATCTGCCACGATTCCAGTGTTAGGCAAAATATAAACAATTTAAGTGCTCTGTTAAAGAGAACATCTGGGGAGCTGAGAGCTGCACAGATGTTTTCACAAGTTGTTTTTTAAGGAAAAGTAACCCTGCTAAGTTTTCTGCCTCTTCCATCTTGTCTCTCTCGACTGTGTTTATCAAGCCAAGATATAAACACATTAAAAAACCTTTAGAGGGCCAGCTCATGCTGTATTATTAATTTGCAATTGACTGAAGGTTGACAGCTGGCTTCGGTTTGACCCCAGTTCTTTGAAAGTCATTCCACACAAATAATTAACCAGTTTGTATGTTGGTTGGATTTAACATTCATAAATACACACACACACACACACACACACACATACACATATATGTATACACACACACACACACACACACACACACACACACAAACATGCACGTATGGATGAAGCAGTTTGCTAGAATTGACCATCAAACTTTGCACTGGGATCACACAGGCTGGCCTCCTCTCAGTCAGGAGAGTGGTCACAGCTTTGGGAGTCCTTGAGGAAGGCCAGTACTGGATAGAAGAATCTCTAGGCAAGGAAGGTTTATTGCTCAGGGAAGTACAAGGGGTATACTGAAGGCAGTTTTTAATTTAGCATCAAGCTCCTGCAGAAGGGAAAGAAGTTAGGTTTCTTAGATTAAAAAAGTACAATTAGAATTTTTAGAAAATAATTTGATTTTTCTTAATTCTGTAAAAAACTCCAAACAACCAACTGTGATTTAAATATAAAAAGTAAATTTGAAAGACTAATTGGAGGAGCAATTTTACCTACTCCTTGAAATGCATGAGAAAATAAATTTGCCCTCTGGGTGATGAGGAAGCAGAGCAATTCAACAAAGCAGTAATCTTACAGCAGAATAAGTATTTGATCCCTTTAAATGCTGGTATTTTCCAGAGAGGGGGCTGGAGATGCTTATTGCACTCAGCTAATAAAAAATAATGCACTGGAAGAACCTGAGGTGTTGAAAGAGGAGATGCTGAAGCAAGTTAATAAAGTCAGTACTGTGTGTCACTGGGCCCAGATGGTAAATACCAACAGGACCTGGGTGAATAGCTGGAAACCTCATAAAGCCCTGCCCTTCACTAAACCCAATTTGTGTCTTGGAGGATTGGCAAGCAGTGGAGGCTGTGCCCATGTCTTCAAGCCAGCCCATGTGTCCAGCTAGGGAAAGTCTGGCCCAGTGGGCTCTACCTCAGACCAGCTTATCCAGTTGGGTGCAGTTGGGTCTCTTTTGGAAGACCAAGATTTTCCAACCAGGTCACTGAGCCAGCCAGCGGCATGGCAGCCATGGATGGTAGAAAAGCTGCTCACAGACAGTGTAGGGTCAGAGTGGTGGTCTCATTGGCCCCACCATCTCACCAGCAGAGTGAGGGAAAACAGGGAATTACCCTTGCCAAGCCAGAGGTGCAGTCAAGACCTCAGGGTTGGTGGCTGTATTGGGCACAGGATACAACCAGGGACATGGTCACATCCATGGGATAATGGGACCCCAAACAAATGTGAAAATTCCTGGCAGTGACACTGGCCAGACTGACAGATGGGAAAATCAAGAGAAGGGTAAAGAAATACAAATATGAAAAGCGTTTGAGATGCTTTATGGTATTTCACTACTGTTGATGCAAAAGTGCTACAAGAAACGTTATCAAGAGGTTCTTCTGTTTTGTTTAATGGGGATTTGTATTATAGAATCATAGAATATCCTGAGTTGGAAGGGATGCATAAGGATCACTGAGTCCAATGCCTGGCTCTGCACAGCATCATCCCCAAGAGTCACACCAAATGCCTGAGAGGATTACCCAAATCAGTTTTGAACCTCTGTCAGGCTGGTGCTGTGACCACTTCCCTGGGGAGCCTTTTCTAGTGCCCAGCCACTTTCTGGGTGAAGAACCTTTCCCTGATATCCAGCCTAAACCTCCCCTGATATGCCATCATGATATTCTCTAAGGTCCTCTCCCTGGTCACCAGACATTTCTGGTTTTTTCCTTTTATAGTACTGTTCCAAAAAACAAAGAGTGATCAGGCCATCACTGTTGTGCCGTCTGGTGAAACCTGGGAGGTAGTGTGGAAGAAAAAGGAAGAGCGCAGGATTATGAATAGTGAAACATGGAAAACTGCAACAAATAAACTTGCAGTAAGCAAGACAGCATCTAGCTGTTCACTACATTATCTCTCTACCCCTCTTTGGTTGAGAGCTTTCTAGGATATCAGCTTGGTGAGGATTTTTAGGGGAAGGGAGAAGCCTTCACTGAGTGGCCAACTTGAATAAATCTGATTTTGGCATGTGTCCCCCCGAGTGGGTGTTGCACAGCCAGGCTGTACCCATTGTGCACTCACCTGCACAATGGACACCTGGAACAGAAGATGCAGTGGGACATGGACAGGAACCTCCATGGTAGAATCTTCCCAGCATAAGTTACGTTTAAACACAGCCCTCAAAACAAACCCCTTGTTGTTATATGCCACAGAGTGCCTGAGGCCTGAGGACTGCACTCCTGCCTGCTGGGCAGAAGGTAAAGGAAGCCCCAAAACTGCTTTGCTGCTCTTTGATAAACAATTTGTCAGAGCAGGAAGGGACCTCTAAAACCTGGGTATTTCTCTCTTGCTTTTTTTCCTATCTCAAAATCCAGTGCAATCACAGTGAATTAGAGATTGCAGGACATTCCTCCCAAAGCAGCAACCAAGAATCGATTCAATTTGCAATCTGAAAAGAAAAATATCCCTTTCTCTCAAATTCAGGCACAGGAAGAAAATATTGAATTCTGCTTTGCTGACTGTAGCAGGAAAAAGAACGATCTCAATCTCTCTCTCTCCCCTTTGTTATTTTATTCTGAGGTGGGTTATGCAGTTTTGTCCTGGTGCAAAGCAAAGCAGGATCAGAGGCAAAACCAGTAAGATTTATTTACGGTGGTGAAGATCATCTATCCCCAGAGACATCGAGCAGTGGGACCTTGGGTTGGCTGAGACCTGTGGCCCTCCTGGCTGTTTCAGACCACATTCGCTGTCTTTCCCAAGTCACATCTTTGAGTAAACCCTCAAAAATTCCAAGACAACATTAAAGAAATCCACACAATTTGATCAGGTTTCAGCAGGCATCTTGGACTTGTTCTGTGAATGTTCAAAGAAGTCACTGAATGACCCAGGTCTCCTTGTTAGCAGGGTCCTTTGCACATTTTATGTGGCTGGGTTTGCTTGAATTCATCTTTTCTATCAGCCTTGTGTAGAGAGGTCAGGTCTTAGTATCACTGACCGTGGACAGTTACATGGGGTTTTTTTACAGTTTTACAGAACATGGATGGATTCAGTTCAGTTTAGTTTTGCACCAGGGGCAGGGATGGGGAATTTGCAGAAGCCCCACTGAATTGAGTTCTGAGGTTTTGGATCTGGCAATTGAGGGACAGACCTACCCAAGCGCATCCAATGGAGCAATACCTTTTCCACCCGAGGGATCACGGTGTGCTTGGTCTGGGCCACATGCTATCATGATGGGTGATGATTTCTTCCTTTCTGCCCCCAGCTTTAGGGTGGCTCCAGCCAGCCTCTGAATTTCTGTGTCCCTGGGGCTTATGGGAAGATGCAAAGAAATGTATTTCTCTCTTTAAATTGCAGCCATCCACAGAAAGGGACAGTGCAATTGTTTGTGCCATGCCGAGTACAAAAAGGGCCCAGAGCTGAGGGCTGGTGCTGGGGGCTGCTGCCACCACGGCAACAACAACCAGTGGCAACAAACAATGGCCTTTGTCTGCTAACAACAGCCTGGGATGGGGCAAGCAGCTCGGCTTCTTGTCTCACTTCATTTGGGGAACACAGAGCAAAAGAGATCCTTTTGAGGGGGGTGGGGAGGACAAAATTACTTGGGAGATAAAGTGATTCAAAATGCTCAGTGTTGCTCCCTCATTCTGCTTTTTAATGGTGTAGGTTAACTGGTAGGGAAACTGAATTCCCATTAGAGCCCTCAGTTTATTGCTTTCAGGCAGCTCTGTCCTTCACTTCCCAAAAAGTAGGTGCCTCTTCTAGCCTGGAGCATGCCCCTGAGCCAATTTGTAGCTTGGCTCAAGGTGAATTCTTCAGGTAACTTTGCCAGTGCAGCAGACTCTCAGGCCACCAGCTCTGGATGTGTTGGAATGTTCATGGAAGGTGACAGGTGAAACTTTGCTAAAAATCGTCTTTAAAATCCATTTGCACTCCCAAGTCTATTGGACATCATGGCTCTGACCCCAGGCAGGCTGCATGATGGGTGAGATGGGAGGCAATAACTAACAGAGGAGAAAGGTGACATTTGCACTAATATCCTACCAGCGCTAATGTGGGCAATGCCACAGCCCTCTGGTAGCACAGTTACCTGATTTGCATAATAATCTGTGTGCTCCCCACTCCACCAGAATCATTTATTGCTTAATTGGGTGTAGTAAAAATGGAGGTATCAGCATGATGCATCATTAGTCTTCCAGCCACTTACTCCCTGTGGTGCCAGTCACAGCCCCCACTGTCCTGCAAGGAGAAAACACCAGTGTGAAAGTGTTCCATGTTCCATGGGGATTCAAGCCAATCCAGTCAGAGTGACTGGGCTTCAGTGGAAGGGGGTAAACAAGAGAGCAACCTGAATCTTTGCTCAAAACTCATCCCTGATATCAGGTTTGATTCCTCCTCTCCTTTTTATACAGCTTGTGCTTGTACTTTGCTTCTTCTACACCCCTTGTAGGGCTAATTAGATGGTCACTAGAAAATATAAAATAGTTTCTCTAACAAGCTTCTTGCCAGCTCTTCCCACTCTATTTTCTTGACTATGGAGAGGCAGACAGCTTTCCTCATAAGCAGACCTCCTAAAGCCAGGAGTCAGTTCAGATCCTGGTTGTGCCCAGTACTTTCTCTACAACCTTAAGAAATCCTTTAAGCCCATCTCTAACCCATGGAAGCTGCAAAGTTTTACCATGTTCCTTCTAATAAAGAGCCATGAAATCTACAGATGGAAGCTGCTGGGGATGTATAACTTTGAGGTCAGTCCAGCCTAGACTGGGGGAAAGCTTGCAATCTCTTTCTCCAAAAGGAAAGTAATCCATGCTATTGTTTTTTTGGATTCATCTTTCTTTTTAAAACACAACCACAAAACTTCATGTGAATTTGAACCTAATCCTCCAAAGCCCCCATGTTTGCACAGCTGAGCAGAGACCCCACTGAAGATTAGTGGTGTGTTTCAGGCAGAAAACGAGCACTGACCAGGGGCTTGTCTCACCCATGAAAAACACCTGCTCCTTTGAGGTTCCCCTGCCTGCTGTGAGAAGAGGGGTAGGCAGCAACTCCAACTTGAAAACCACAAGTCAGGAAAGCTTTTTTCTGCTTTTGTAGCTGATTTTCACATGTGTTGTATATTACAAAGGATATGAGTTTGGTGTTTTCTTGTTCCTGATATGAAGTGAAATTTTTATGTATTATTTTTATTGGACTCAGCAGATCCCCAGTTTTCTGCCACGGTCCTGTTGTGTTAGTCACAGTACAAGACAGAGCTCAAGAGCTTATTGTGACCACAGGAGGAATGAATGGAGGATACCACTTTGATTTCAGCATGGGTTTTAATGCCCTGCTAAGGAGCTCCATTAAGATTTGTAGCTGGGAAAGCCTCACACATGAGGCTTAGCCTAGCTAAAAGGAGAGGTAGTCTGATGCAGTCCAGGAACTGTTTTTCATTATATTTTCAGAAGGTGCCATGTCAAAGAAAAGCAGCGACTTCAGGCAGTGCCTGACAAGCAGCTCTGGGGCAAAGATGTGCTAAAAGAGCCAGGTCAGAGTTCTTAAATTATTAAAACCATCTTTTGCTGCTGTAATTTCAGAATCCAGCCTGCTCTCATGAGCTTGGGCCCTTTGCATACTCACTGCCCTGTGGGCTTTGGGGTTTAAGGGCTATGAGGGCTGTGCTGCTGGGACAGAAGGGTTTGCCCACAGGGACTGCGAGAAATAAAGAAGTGGGATAACTCTGTTATTTGAGCTAAGAGAGGAGGGAGAATTCCCTAATGCTCACAAAAAAGATAAAAGTTTCAGCTGCTCTTTTCAGTGATAAGCAGATGCTGTTTCCTTCAGCAGGAAATGCCTGCAAAGTGCTTGGGAGGGCAGGTGACTGTCGAGGCTGCCAAACAGGACCAGGGGTTTAGGGAACCTGCTTGGGAGGGAGGCACTTTTTTTTTTTTTTTTTCCCCACGTACAGTTTCTTGATTTTATTTTGGGTGTTCAGAGAGTTTAGTCACTGGCTGTTACTGCTGTGATCTGTGATCAGCTGGTGCATCTCCAGCCTCCTGGGAAAGGATTTCTAATGAGGATGGAAGCCCCGGGGCTACGATGTGAAACAGAGACTGCTGTAGCACAGAAGAGTAGATAAGATCAATAGGAAATGCAGATTTGCAACATGTTGGAAATATGACAGATTCCACACACACCCTGGGGAAAAGATTTTTAAATCTTTTAAAGGAGTGGCAGAAAGACTACGTCTCATATAAATATATATATTCATATATGTAGGTATGTGCACAGGAATAAGAAGGAATCTGCCATCTCACCTCTAAAATATTTGCTGAGGATTGTGGAAATCTTTACTAGGTTGGTCCAACTAAATCAACTCTGTTTTACTGCAGAAGACTTACTGGTACTGACCCCACCCAAAAAAAACCATGATAAGGAGTGGGAAACAGTTCACAGCAGAGCACTGCTGCAGAACCCACCACAGCCAGCACGGCAGCTCTCTGCAGGGCTGCATCCCAGCTCCATCCCTGGGCCAGCTGCAGCTGTTGTGGCTCCCAGGGGCTGCTGGATCAGCCAGAGAAAAGCATTTGGGTCTTCCCTGTCACTTTTACTTCCCCAGCATATTACAGAGTGCTTTGCAAGCCAGAAGTTGTAGGGTGAAATATCAAAGTATGAACAAAAAGTGAGGTGCAATCTTTTATCAGGCAGGATAAATGACTCCTGAAAGCATTCACTGAAGGATGCTGTAAAGCTGCCACCTGTAAAATTCAGATCAGTAGGTCTAAAATCATCCCTAAAATTCAGCCACATATTACTCAAGCTGATGGAGTGAAAACTGAAGTGAAAATCCTGTTTTACAGAAATGGACTGACTATATCATTGTGATAGTCTCTCCTGGGCTGTTAGATCTGAAGTCTAATGCTGTAATGTACCAGAAGCGCCTGAGGAGTAATTCAGGTGTGGGCCTCTTATCACCTGGTGTATCAGCATCTGCTTTCTGGCTGCCTGCTGTGTTAAAGGTGCAAGAAACACCACTACTTGATCTACTTGAAATT
>NW_005054348.1:3746806-3774731 GCF_000277835.1 Geospiza fortis | reverse complement strand
GCATTCTGCCCCAGTGCTGAGTGCAAGAAATAACTGTTACCCATAAATGCCTCATTAGAAAGGTGTCCCCTTCTCACCAGAGCTCCATAGGAGGGACTCCTGAGCTTCTCTAAACTCTCACCTGACTGCAGTTCCAGTGCATTGCCATGTGCATGAGAAGAGGTGATTATCAGTTTGGAGATACTCCTCTGAAAAACCTGTTTCAGGGAAAGTCACTGTCATTGACTCACTGAGATCATCAGAGCATGCCCCTGTGGAAGTGCTGGTTTTGGTATGAGAGGGGTGGAGCAAATGACTTTGCATTTTTCCCTGATGTGAGCTGCAGATAACCTGGTACATCCCAAGGCAGGTGACCATCTTTCCACTCCCTCATCAAGTGGGTACCTCCGTGGTGACACACCCAGTGACCACACATTGCTGGGTGGAGAGCCCATACTGCCCTCACTCTAGCGGAGGTCAGAGTGTTAGCCTGGATAACCCAGTGGGAAGGATATGAGCTGTACATCACAGCCACCTTTGCCTGCAAGGAAAGGCTGCAGCAGCTCAGCTCTGTCAGGAGCCCAACCCCCTTCAGTGTTTGGTTTGGGGTTGGAAAGGTTGGTTCTGCAATGAGCAGCAGCTGACGTCATTGCCATGATTAGGTTATTACTAGCAAAGGAACTAATGACTTGTCCTGTAACGCACATAAGCAGCTCCAGCGTGGGGAGAAGTGCCGCCAGCTCGCCTGGCCGGGCTCTCTGCTCCCGGAACTGAAACCAGCATTCCCAGCAATGCTGGGCTCCCCCCGGCTCCCAGCCAGCCCCCCGAGCAAGCGGGGCGCTCACGCCTGGTGAGCGCTGTACACGTCTATCACGTTTCCCAGCAGGAGCTGCAGGGATGTGTCCTGCATCCCTGCAAGTCGAATACTAACTGCAGCAGACAGTGCATTTGTAGCTAAAAATACCTCCGAGCAATTTGCCTGAGAAAGGAGCCTGTTCTCCCTGGCTGGCAGCCAGGTGACTTTCCTCGATCACCACAGCTCAAGCTGTTGTGAGCAGTCCTTATGTAAAACCATTTCAAACATCAAAGCGTGGTAACATTACCGGCAGAGTTTAAACCCCTGAAAAATGGAAGCTCTGGATGCTAAATCCTGGCACAGTGAAAAAAGGCCAAACCACATTCTTTTATTGAGATGATGAAAGTGTGACCACCAGCCCAACTTTACACATTTATGGTGCAATCTCATACTGCAATCTCTGCTCTTTGAGAATGTCTGTGACTGAGGAAATAGCAAGTGAAATCTCTGCTCTTTCATCAGATTACTGTATGGTCATCGCTTGTCTCCTATATAGGTAATAATTACAGTACATGGCACTTTGGCAGAACTTTCTATCCTGGAATTTCAAAGCACTTCAATTAAGCTTCCTAACACAGCTGAGAAGCAGGGCCAGGAGTACACTTTCTCAGTTAATCATTAATGAATTTGGAGAACACCATATATAGAGGTTAAAAATAACATTTTGTGAATATAATACATGATCTTAATAATACAGGTAGAAACAATCTTATTCACTGCTGAGCAAAGACCCAACATTAGAACAAGTGTGAGGCTGCCTTCTACAACCCCACTGTTTGCCACCTCTCCAAAGCAATGGAACTGTAGCTGCATAAGCACCTAAGAATGAGGGAACATTTGCTACTTATATCAGCTTTCAGGCACAGAGAGAAAGTGCTTTTTACCTGTTTTTTTTTTTTAATCTGTTTTTTACCTGCAAGACACCTCCAGTGAGTCCCATTGACTGTTGCTCCCCTGTTCTTCCATGCCTGCCTGGCATGGAAGGCAGAGGTGGGCAGTGCTGGGGCAAGAGAGAGCGGCCCTAGAAAGCTGGATGGCTCAAGATCCTTTGAGACTTTCTGACTCTCAGAGGACTTCAGCTAATGTGTGAAGGCAAAGAAGCCAGGACAGATTGTATTGACAGTGCAGTGCTGCCAGCTCGCATCATAAGTTGTAGCCCGTTTTCCTCCAAGCTCTGTTTTTCCAGGAGTGGGTTATCCAAGTCTCTCCTCACATGTAGAAAGAGCAGCACAGATTTAACTCATGCTAAAAAATAAGAAGCATGGAAATCACACACTCCTAGTACCTCCAAGACCAGAAAGGCAATTGAAAGGACACCTTGCTGGGTGATTTTCAAGCTCGTGTTGTGATGGTTTAGGAATGTGACTTACATGGTTTTAAATACATGGCATTGGCAGTCCAACTTTCATTATCAAGATGAAGGTAGATTTAATGTGCAAATTGATTCACAAAAGCACTGAAACTATTTTTCTTTATCTTGACCTCAGTCCCTATGCAGATATAAATCCTCAGCTGTGAATCTATGGTACTTAATGTTCTTCCTTAATTGGGCTGGAGCTTATCTCCTTCTGCAAGAGCAGCATCCAGGGTGCAGTGGTTTGCATTTGTCTCAAGAAAAAATACCAGCATGGGAAGCAGTGAGCTGAGGGACTGAGTAAGTGTACTCTTGGTGGAGTGAGTTAATATTTGATGGACAGGTGATGGAGTAGGCTAATATTTGAACATCTGGAGATTTAACTTCAAACACGCGCTGGGATTTGAGTCTGCTCTGATCTGCTATGGCCGTTTGCCACGTCAAAGGATTTCTACACAGCTAAGCAGACTCCAGCCAGGCTGCCAGTCTCTCTAGCCATCCCCACCTGCCTTGTAGAGGGCAGCATGTACCTGGTGACCTCACAGTCCTGCCCCAAACCCCAGGGGATTGTCCCAGGGCTGCTGTGACAGAAGAATTGACTTCAACATGCGAGAAAGGGGCAGATTCAGCAATGCTGGGAATGAGCTGGGGGGCCCTGGAGGTTCTGCTTCAGTGCCCTATTTTGAAAGTATTGGGTTTCTCTGGCTGTAGAAGGCAGTTTGAAATAACAGTTCAGATGCATTCTCCAAGGAAGGAATTAGCAGAGCTGCATGGGAAAGGCTGCAAAGTGCTAGGCAGTGTTGCTCAGAGTAGAAAAGACTTTGGGATGACAGTACACTGTTTTTCTCACTGTTTTTTGAGGAAAAAAGAGATGCTTTTATACAAAGATTTATAGGTACAATGTTCTCCCTGAATTTGCACTTGTTTGATCTATATTTCTTGGCTTCAGCACAAAGCCAATCTAGCTTATTCCACTTTCTGCACTCCATCTCTCTAGCTTTGATGAGCTTCAGTCAGAACCAGCAACCAAAGCTCCAGCTCACAGATATCTGTTTTCTCAGCCCAAATGATCATAAAAACAGGTACATGTCTTCTGGGCTTTAGCCTCTTCTGGCCAGTCTGTACTAGGAGAGCATGCCAGCTCACCAGCTCCTTACTCCTTGTATGGAGAGAGCCACAGGATGTGCAGAGCTTTACTGGAGGGGCCCCTAGTGCAGCTTTAGCAGGGAATACTGATGGAAAAGAGTCCATAAAAAAAACGTAATGGAGGGCAGTTTGCGCTGGGGTGAAAAGGATGGGTTTGGGGTTTTTTTCTGTTTTTATGGTGATGCTGCACTTAAATGTGGCTTACTTAGAGAGCAGCATATGACCCATGCGTACCTTGTCACATCCAGTAGATCTCATGTGAAAAGCTGAAAGCTCTCAATAGCAGCTGGGCCCCAGGGACCATCACAAGGCTGAGCTGCATGAATTAAATGACCAAGAGCAAAGCTCACAACTTCCCTGACAGAGCCAGAACTCTGCCAAGAGTGTGGGGCTGCCACAATCCTCTCCTTCTCTTTCAGCACCCACGGGACCAGAACTTCCCAATATAACTGTCAATGCTCCAGCAGCTCCAGAGAAACTACAATAGTTTGAACACCAACACCACGTCTGGCCCTTTGTCTTAAATCTCCCACCCAGACTTGATTTTACAGACTGTCCAGGTCGTGACAGAGTCCTCATCTATCATAGTCAGGTTACTTCCCTCCTATCCTAAATCAAACAAGCCAAACTGAGGGCAGCTCCTTTGTGGAAGGCTTTCTTGGCTGGTTTTCCCCTCTTCCCTCCCTAATTGTTCATTAATGTACGTAAATGATTTAACCAAATAGAGGCTAGAGTTTCCCATAGGAAGGGAAGTTTGTTGGAGGAGGGGACAATCCACAGATGGATTCACCTATATCAGATTCTGGGTAAATATTTATTCTCCTTTCCCTTTTGTGCACCCTTCTCAGCCACAGGAACAACAACAGATCCTCGCCAACCACAGGGCAGCAGGGAAATATTGTTATTCCCATTTTACAAGTACACAAGTAGGGCAAAGGTGACTTAATCTCAATCTCGGGAGTCTGTGGTGCTTTTACCGCTGGTTCTGGGGAACTTTGAACAGGAGCAGCTGGAGTGAGCAGCTGGAGTAAACAGGCAGCGCCAGCCTGGCGGTGGGCAGGAGCTGAGCTCTGGGGCTGCATCTCCAGGCATCCCAGGGAGTGCCACCATCCTCCCTCAGAGGGCTCCACCACCAGTGACCTGGGTCCTGGTCCCTCTCTGGAGACTGACTTCAGCGCCTCTGACCTACCTTGTGCAGGGGCTAGGAAGTTTCATTAATTCCCATTTGTAAAGCAGATTTAGAGTGCTGCCTACTATGAATTCTTTGCAGCAAGAGCTGCGGCATTTAGCAAGATAAAGTGAGCAGAACACTACCATGCCTTATTTTTTTTTTCTGGCCTTTTTTCTGGGTATTTTTGCAATAGGGAAAAATTAATGTTAGATTTTATTACAACACAACAGAGTACAGCCACCCTTATTTCCCGGAATAGTAACAGTCACAATGCATTATGTTAGGTTAGTCAGTAGTTCTCACTAATCCACAAGACATGCACTGTTGACCTCTGAGGTAATTCTGGATCATACTCAAGCCAAATAAAGGCAGATTTGTGGTTGCAGGTGAGAGATCCTCTAAAAAACCATAAATGTAACCACAACGTCTTCTGGTTTGATCTGAACTCAGCCTGGCCTTCATCGGTTTTTCTGGTGCTAGTCCAGAAGTAAGACAGATTAATGATTTGAAGGCATTACACTAGGATGTGATGTAACTCAGCACAGAGTGCTGGCCTTGGGAAGATAGTTTGCAGTAAGTACCCAAGGCAGCAAACCATGAACCACCCCTCCTGCATGGCATCTTGCTCCTTGGAGGATGTAACAGGCTTGACTGGAGTAATTCATGGCATGAATGTGTCCAGTGATTACAGGGGCAAAAGAATATGCCCTTCTACATGGCAGAAAATGCCCATGTGAAATGTTACACCTCATCTTCTGCCTCCTGAATGGGCAGAATAATGGTTTGTGTCTTTGGTAGATGATAAAAAAACTCAAGGGAGAGAGAAGTGAGCCTGTGAGGGTGGTAGCAGTGCCCATGTCCGTGCCATGACATGGAATGCTGCAAACCCAGAGAGCAGCTTGAAGCTCAGGCATCCCTATGGCCTGGGGTCTGCACAGTGTCTTCTGTCATCTCCTCAGCCCCTGCTCTTTGGGCTCATCAGATATATATACCAGGAGTCCACTTACCCACACTGTAATCCCTTCCCTGAGCAAGGTCTGAACCCCTGTGCTAATCCTAAACCTTTAGAGAAAATATTGCCCGGCCTATTATGACTGCAGGCCTGCTCGAGCTCTAATAAATCAGTGATGCTCCAGTGGAGTAACACAAAGCTTGAGGGGGTGCTGGGTGGGTAAATGTATATAAAAGGCAGTCCTGATCTTCCTTTAGCAGCCATTAATTATGGCCAGAGATGGGAATAGGAAACAGCAGTCATTCTGGGGTACTGCTGTTTGCAACTCATTCAGGGTCAGGCTGAAACCTGAATACAGAAAGGAGAGAGCGCTGTGTAGTGGACTGGGGAAATACATGAAGCTTAAAAACAATTTCCCCTTGAAATTAAGGGTTAATGCTTTGCCGGTTTAAGCCTTTGGTCTATGAAGTGGTATTAGTATGGTGAGGCATAAGCCCCATCATTGTACAGGAGATTCACAGGGAGAGAACACATAGGGGTACATCAGTAAACATGCCAGCCCTTCAGGGCAGCAGACTGGCACCAGCCAGGCAGCACCTCACCTCCTCCACTAGAAGAGGCACTTGGGTTAAACAGCAGTCAGCAGGGACTTTGTTATGGAAAGCAGGTTTCCTGGCACTGCAGATGGGGCAAATTATCTGCAGTGGACCAGGGTGCTGAGCTGAGGGGGCTGTTGGGTCAGGGAGCAGGGAGGCAGTGAGGAGTTGGGCTGCCCTGCAGCTGATTGTGCAAAGAAAAAGCTTGGGAAATCTCGGGAAAGATCTTTTTCTATTTATTAAACAGCTTGCAGAGAAGCTTAGTCAGCGCTTGAATAGCAACTTGACACCAGCAACACTGCGACTGTAATTATTAATAGGGAAAGAGAGGTGAGCAGTGTGGTGGGTTTGAAAATGCCTTGTACAAAACTGCTTTCCACTCAGCGGTCAAACCATAGCCCCTGCTTCATTTAAGCAACAGCTCCTGGTGTATTTCCTCCCTCAAAAAATTTTCTTCTTAACATGGACTAAGCCGAAGAACCTTCACTGCCCAGTGGGAACAAGCCAGGAGCACAGGTACAGGCTGTCCTGAGGTCTGGGTGGCAGGTCCTTGCTGTGCCATGATGGTTTCCTGGCACACTGCCCTCCTGCACCGGGGTCACTGTGCTCCCGCCGGCACTGAAACAAAGCTCTGCAATGGCAGAGGCAGGCAGACATCCAGCCCCAAACCCTGGGGTTACCCTGTGATTATTTTTCCTGACGTTCATTCAGGCTAGCCTCAGAGGCTCATCTGGCCACTTTTGTACTGGAAAATTTGTCATCAATTCAAGACAGCTTGGTACTTTTTCTGGCATGGAGGATTTGTGTCCCCCCCTCTGCTCACTAAACTTTCACACTGGTGCCATTTCGTGCAACTCCACTGTGGCTGGAGTGGTTCCATTGCCTCTGGACCTCCTTCATGACCATTTCTGCATTTGCACAGCATGGGACACCAGAGCTGAGTCAGTTGCTTGGGAGAATTTGGAGCCTGAAACCTCCTGAGGTCTTCTAGCAGATTTATGCTTAAAATATCTCTGGGCTAAGAAAGTGTTAGGCCCTCTCAGAAGTGCTCTCTCTCCCATCTGCTTTTTCACGTAAAAACTAGAGGTGCCAAAATCTGCTGAGAGGACTGTGGAGGAAAGGCCAGGAAAGATGCTTGCAGCTATCCCTCAGGCTCCAGCACAGATGATGTTTCACAGATGTGCAGTCATGAGTAGAGTCATAAACATTTTAAGACACACCTGCCAGATAGTTCTGCAGTTTTCTAGTGAGAATAAACCTTCTGTAAATACCAAGGGGGAAAAAATCAGGAAGATCCTCATTTTATGGGTGGATCCAGCAAATTTTCTTTCTCTCTCTGTGATGAGCACAGACTGTCATCTCCACCCTCTCCAACAAACTCACTAACATTTATTTAGTTATGTAAAGCATGAATTATGAGAATATAAAAAGTATGTTTCTGTCACACACATGCTTTTTTTTGTCAATGTCTCTTCTTATCACACAAATAGGAGTTAAAACAGACTGCCATGCTCTAATTTGCCCACTTTTAACTCTCATTATGGCGCCCACACCCTTTGTTCTGTGAGTTATGCTGGATTTGCCTTACACTCTGTGGTAGGACTGTCAGCATGAGTGGCTCAGCCCGGCGTCCCCCAGCCCCAGACACACAGACACACTGCTCATTCATTCCCACAAGGAGAAAGAGCAGTGAGGGGGCTGCCAACAGGCCATGGGATGGCTCCCATCTCTTTGCAGTGCCAGTGGCCCATCCCAACAAGGTTCCCACACGCCCACCTCACATCTCCACTCCATGCAAATCCCTCTCTAATGCCTGTACCCTGGTGCCTCACTTCCCTGGAGCTGTACACTGAACTGTGGGAGCATTTGGGTGACCTAGGGTTTTAAGGAGGCGGAGGTCTGCCTCTGACAGCTCTCCTTGTCATAACGTGATGGAGGGAGGGCTCCTTCTCCTGGCATAATCCCCAAAAACTCAGTCCACCTGTGCTTTTAATCACAGCAGAGTAACCATCACAGTAGTGTTGGCTGCAGGGAATAGGACTCTTTAATCTTCCTGGGTTTTATTTGCTCATCCCTGAAACAGGGGCAGTCCCTGCCAGGAGCATCCTCCTGGAGCCCTTCCCCTGGGCAAGCTCACAAGCCTGTCTGTGGGGATTTAAGTGTCACCACCGAGGTCTCCTGACGACTAAATACCTTTCATTATAACATCAGCAAAAAAGCCCAGAGATGCTTTAACCACAGCTGAAGTGGCTTACAACCTGCTGGGCAGAGAAATGGGAAAATGTAACATATAATGGGAAAATGCAGGGTTTGCTGCAGTAGGGCAGTGCAAGCACTGTAATTAAAAATAGTTTGGTACAGCTACATCAGTTATGGAAGTAAATGAAAAACCTTTTATCTCCCTAACCTCTGTTCTTCCTAGAGTTAGTGTAGCTACACAGGAATCCATGTGGTGCTGCTTATACAATTTTTCTCCATCAAGGAACAGGTTTGGACTATACTAGAAGGACAATCTGGATTTTATTTGCTTAGAATGGAGCTGTATATTCACTGGGATAGACCAGCCAGTCTTTTCACCCACAGACAAGCTCTAAAACTCCTGGTCTCACATTGCTAAAGGGAATAACATATATCCTCTCCCTTCTCATGTGCAAGGCCATGCTGCAAGGAGGAGGATGAGGAAAAAAGGGGCTATGAACTGTTTCCAGCACCAGGCACCCAGTTTGAGGTTAAAGACTTTCCCTTCTACAGTTGACAGTTTGTTTGTTCACCTTTTTACTGTGTCCTGGCAAGTACTTAATGCTCTGTTCTCCAAGGGGTGCCCTTCAGGGAGGCTTAGAGATCATCCAGCCTTTGCTGTCAGCCTGACCTGCTGCAGTCCTGCCAGCTGTGCCCATCCAGGCTGTAGCTCCCTTCCCAGTGGGGCTCAGAGACACAAAGTGTGAGTGCCCAGTTGCTCCTCACCTCCTGCTGGGGGAGAGGAGCTAACCCAGCAGCTGCTGCCCCAATGCCCTGGGCAAAGGGAGGCAGAGTGCTTAAGGGAAACTCATGTGCCATGCTGGAGGTGACAACAGTGGGTCTGCACTCCTGTGGGCAGCATCCCCCTGTGCCATCTCCCACTGGTCCACGTGGTCTCGAGCAGAGGGTGAAGCCCTTTGAGCCACTGTGTCCTTTCTCCCGCCAGGGGTGACCTCAGGGTGGCCTGGTGCTGCAGGGGTGCACACTCCCAGTGCTCAGCCTGGCTCAGAGGCAGCCCCCACAATGGCCCTGTTCTGGCAAGGAAGCAGTGTCTAGACACAGATTAGGCAAACAGCTAAAGCACAAGACCAGACGCTGAAAAAATCAAAAGGGAAAAAGAGCTCCCCAGCTCTGTCCACCACTGATTCCTGGGAGATTTGGGGAAAGGAACTTCTTTAGGTCTTTGTCTTCCTCACCTGTCTAGTATGGGATAATATTTCCCTTTCTGGCAAGGTTATGGTCAGAGCTAATTAGCATTTGAAAAGTGCTTTGAAATGGAAGATGCATTTGGAAAACTGAAGTATTATTACTGTGATTGAGTGAGTGGCTCTCAGGATAGGGAAGCATTTCACTTCTTTTTGCCTGTGGGTGGAATAGCCTGGATAATACTGGGATTCCTTCAGATTTACTAATTATCCAAGCATCTAGTGTGTATCAGGTATCTAAAATAGAACTCAGTTTGGATATTTATGCCATTAAATATTGGATTGCAAGTTAATGAAATCCAAGCTACGTTGTTCAAACAAATAAATCACGTGACACTGGGGCTCTTCCCCTACTGGCACCAGATCTCCTGGCACAGCTACTGAAGGACGGGCATTTAAAATCTGTTTTCCATGACTCCTCATACAGGATTTTAAAATGCACTCCAGGTTTTCAGTAAAACCTCTTGCAAGAGTCTCCAGCAAGCAAAGTGCAGGTCCTGAAATATGTACATTAAAAAAAAGTCAAATTAATGAGCTTTATTTGGTCAGGCCATAATTCTGCAGGATATTTTAAAGTATTCGTTTGTAGTCTTGTGATTAATCCCAGTGAAGAGTGGAACTCTTTCCGGTCAGAATCAGTCCAGATGCTTAAATACTCTGATGAATAGAACTTCCACTTATTATTTCATCACTCACATGCTCTTGTCCTGTATTTTAAAGACTTCCCGTGTATTGTCTTCCCCTGGGCGCTAATGTGAATTGAGTCTAGGCTGGAAAAAGACCCCCTCTACTATCCATGGAGTGCATATTAGTCTATAAAAATGGGTCACCATTCCAAGAAACCTCCAGTAACTTAAAAAAAAAAAGAGGAAAAAAAAAAGGAAAGAAAATTATAAGGGATACATTTTCAAAACTTTAGTACTCTGAGTTGTGGGGTTGGCAGTTCTTAGTTTCATGTCTCCCATTAACTTCTGCTGAAATGATCTGTCCACCTATGCAGCTGTGGCATCACATTCTGAAAATGCTCTCCAAAGAGAGTGGATTTTGCTTTGTTTTGGAAGCAGAGTCAAGTTCCTGTGTAGACAGGGGCTGGGATTGATACAAAGCTCACTCATCCTGAGCCCAGCTCATTTTGATTCTGTGGAGCTGAGTGGTACTCCCCCAGGTGACTCCTGCACGTACACAGGGCAAATTGTGCATATTTTATGTGAATACAGATGTGATGCCAGTATCTAGCAGTTCTCACTTGGAGAGAAGGGTCCAGATTAAATCAATCTACTAATCCAGACCCAGGAGTTTCTTTTCTTTGACTGAGCCATAGGAAATCAGCCACCAGGCAGTCTTTAAGGGATCAGCAGGCTCCACCTCATTTAAGAGAGGCATTGAACATGCGATCATCAGGAGATATTCAGACAGGTTACCTAACTGCAGGTGGCCTCATTGGCTGGGTGTGTGTCTTTTTGAGCCTTGGGACAAGGTCCCCACTATAACCAACATGGGTGAAGCCGCACGTTTTGCAGCCACCAGCCCTCAGCCCCAGTCTGTACAACCTGCACTTGTGCAGAGCCGCAATGCAGAAGCCAGCAGGAGGATTTGGCCAGGGTTAGTGTGGTGGTCTGGAGGGTCACTACCCCATATTTCCATCCCTGAGATGATTGCAAAGGGACCTTCAAAGGCAAGGCCAGAGGTATGGCTGTGCTGCCAAGGGAAGGTGAAAGCCATGGGCACAGTGCCATGGCTACCTGCAGTAGCTGCTGCTCTCATGGGTTAGGTCATGGCACAGGTGATGGGAGGCTCCTTAGCTGGCTGAGCTGCTTGTCCTAACAGCCTGTGGCTGCCCATGGGCATTCACCACAGAACAATGCACAAGATGGCAAGTCCAGCTTGGGACACTCATCTTCTCAGCCCCTAAGCTTTTGTCTGTCTTCATCTCCTTTCCCCACTAATTCTCTTCTGAAGGATTTGCAGGGAGTTAGGAGAGGTGTCTGCTGAACTGTATCTAGATTGGTGGCAGGAGAGACACTCTGTCCTGTATGAGTAGGAGGAAATGCCATCACCTGTCTGCAGCAGAGCAATGAGGTCTAAAGGGCAAAAATCAATGTTACCTGCTGTGAATTGTAGCCTGGAAGGTGCCCAGGCTAGCAGTGGCCAGCTCCCGTGTTGGCTCTGCTGTGGGAAGGCATCTGCACCATCCCAAATCTGCTTGGAGCAGCTAGCACAGCACAGGGACACCACAAGGTTCCCATCTCAAATATCATCGATGAAACCTCTCTTTTTTATTTTTCTTTCTGTTGTCTGATGTTGGATCTGAGCCCCTGAGAAATGTCCTCTCTGCCTAACCCCGCTGCAGTGCTGGATTGGATGGAAAGTGATGTGAACACCGAAGCAAAATGAATGGCTTCCTGGGACAGCTCCATCCCTGCTTAACTCAGCCTCTCATCTTAGGGACACACGCCTCCCATTTCATCCTCAAAGGCAAGGATAGGTAGTCCCAGTGTAAAACCATTGCTCCTCCATTCCTCTGACTCATGGTTTGGGCTGTGCATGCCAGGGTGTGCTTTCTTCCTTCTCCTTACAAAGCTTGCTTGCATTAGCAGTGACAGGAGCACAAGTCTGTGCAGCCCATGGAAGGCCCAGCTGCTCACTGTTAATGTTTAATGACAGCACTGCAAGCTGGGGATATTCTCAGACTCCATTTCAGCTGGTCAGGCTTCATTCAAACTCTTTTCAGCAAACACTGTAAATCTACAGAGCAAGTTACTGAGGAGAATTCATCCAGATTTAGGGGAGACTTAGAGAAAACTTGGTGTCATTTAGGGTGTCCAAAGGCTTTTCTGCATCCAGACTCATTATTTTTCACATATGCAAAACTCACTGTCTCTTGCTGTGGAGGCTGTGCAGGAATTAATGTTCATGCAAAGTCCACACCAAAGAGTGGGGGCCAAACGGGACACAGACACCTTCCCTGTCCCTCCCAGAGAGGCTGCTACTCTGTCAACACAGTCCTGCACAAAAAGTAGTGTCAGATGGTTTCCTAGAGTAAATTAATGCAGCTTCATTATGTTAGGCCAACTGGTATCAGCAGAGAATTCACACAGCTAATTTTTAACCTTCTCCAATTTCTCTTTGGCTCATGAAACCATTTCCTGCCCTGGTCCTTCTGACAGTCCCCTGGTTCTCCTTCGAGCATCTATCCAGAGGAGAGATAAAGTTAGACATGAAGTATGATCTTAAATTCTGCTACTTATATGCCAGGAGGAACAGTGGGTCAGAACGGCTCAGTCAGAGATTCAGACCCTTAGACCAAACTCTGCTTTCATTCTTACTGTGAGTCTAGAGGTGTTACAGCTCATGAGGAACATGATGCCTCCACTCTCTACTCCCAGCTTAACCAAGGGCTGATCCAAGATGCACATATTTTCTGTAGTTATTATTCCAACACACATCCAATAAAGACAATTGTAATTGAGATCCACTGTGTGGGAATTTTGAAGTACATTGGCAAGTGCATATACAAGTATTTGGCTATAATTGCCTTGCTGTTCAATGAGGACCTTGAAAGACTTTGAAAAGGTCATTGCTTTGACTTCACAAAGAAGGCGAGCTTTAGGAAAGCATGTGTGCATACAGAATATTGGTGGGTTTGCCACAGAGAGTAACTAGGTGGATGTGGATGTGCATACTGCGAAGGGGCCAGACCAGTGCATTCCAGGTGCAAAGACAAAATGGGAAAAAGGCTGTCTGAGCCAAAAAGACAAGTTTCAAGCCTTTCCTCCTTTCTACCTTCTCTCCTCAAAACCCTGAAGACTATTAAATGTCTGCAGAGGTCTATTCCATCCCCATCTGGGGATGGGGCTGAACAGTGACAATCTGAATATGAGAGGAAAATCTCAGGGCAGTGAAAAACCCCATCCTGGCAGGCTGCCTGCAGCTGCAAGTGCTTCTGGCTCCATGTTGCTCAGAAAGCCAGAACCTGTGTTGTGCTCCTCATCATCACTAACAGGGCAGGCTGGTCATCCCCATATCCCCTGCCAAGCTCTTTTCCCATCACTGGAAGCATCAGGTGTGGAGCTGCACATGCCCAAAACCGTGCTGGACTATTACAGAATCAAGCTGTGACTGGAGATTGCTTGCTCTGCGGCTCTGGGACATGCTGGGGGCATGCAAGGTGGCCTCGTCCCGGCCTTCTATGGAGAGCCCGCAGCAAGCTGCAAAGGTGGATTTCTGTCTTCCTGGAGACCAACACTGTGAAAGCCTGAGGTTCTTTGGACAGAGCTCATAGGATCAAGGCTGTACATAGTGACAATTTTAGGTCACAGCTAGGGAGAGATGAGAAATCATAGTGGAGAAGGCAGGAACTGGCCGGGGTTGGGCAGTGGGAGGCTGGCACTCTGGGACAGCTCCTGTGGATGATGGCCTTAAGGCTCACTTCTGGCCCCAAATGAAAGTGTTGGTCTCTGCCAAAGATACAGAAGATGTACCCAAAATGTGCTGCTACTCCAAGTCTTCTTTTTCCTTCCCTCAATCCTGTCTGAATAACTAGGTGGATGTGGAATGACACACTGTTAAAGTAGGAGTGTTGTCAGAGGCCACTGTAAGTAACCATAATAATCTGTAAGGCAATATGCAGCTCTGATGTGCAAATGGGATTTAGGGAAGCCTCAGTAACAGGATAACACAGGCAGCGCTTAAGCTGAGTTTCAAACTGAACATAACGTTTCATTTGGCAAATGTCTGGGTTTGAACTTTTTTAAGCCTTCAGGGCTTTAGGAAGAGAATGTCAATCTCCTGCAGAATAAATCCTTAATATTCTGGGCTTTCATTTAGGAAGAGGAAAAGAGGTCTAAGTAGAGAAGAAGCCAAAAGAAATATCTGATTTCATTGCTTTCATCATATACCACTACATATAATTTCTTTTCTCTCAGAAACCAGGGATATATCTTCTCTAAATATTTACCTACTTTCCTTCTAAAAACATGTCTGCACATCACCATGCTGATTTGTGCAGTAGAAATACCAGCCTTACTTTTGATCTAATACACTTAACACACCCAGACTTTAATAGCAGGCAAATAAAACCAGGGTCTAATAGTGTGAGGTCAGGATAGCTTCCATCATCTACTGGGAATATATTCCAGCCACTGCTCTGCACCAAGACAGTCACACCAGTGCCACACCACACTGCACCATGGGCCTTGCAGCAGAACTGGGGACAAGCAGGCTTGGAAGCAGGCATGGAATTTTGACTACAGGAAATCCTTCAGCCTTATGGCTCATTAATATCTTCCTGAAATGGAACCACATCTGGCAGCTCTGTCTCTCTTGCCTCCATGTTCACCCCTCAGTCAACTCAGACAAGCAGAGGCTGTGCTGTCTCCATCCCTGGGGGCTTTCAAGCCCCAGCTGGATCAAGCCCTGAGCAACCTGGCCTGACCTCAAAGCTGGCCTGGTTTTGAGCAGGGCTTGGTCTAAAGAGTCCACAGGTGACCCTTCCAACCAGAATTATTCTGTGATCCCATGATCCTAGCCCAGAGATGCCCTTCTTAACTTCTTGAAGGGCTTCATTCAGCTCTGTACCTAGCAACAACTACTAGGCTTTGTACTCCAGGCATTTTCTACCTCAGTATCAGAAACTAAAAGGGCAACTATGTCAGAGACATTTCTTCCTCCCCTCTCTTTCCCAGGCAGGGAGTACTGATCTCTCCATCCTAGAATGGAAATAGGCACACTCAGGTGCCATAAGATGGTTTTCATTGGGGAAGTGAAAAAAGTCAAGGTTAATGGATCATTGCAAGGCTCAGGATGATTCAGTCTAGTCTGATCAGTACTGTGGGTGGCCCTTGCCCTATCTCACTTGAAACTGAACAGGGATCCTTGTTCAAAAGGACACTTTCAGATTGTGACCACAAATCCTGGTGCACACCCCACTTGTTTTCATAATCACTGATCACCTCAGCAAACTTCCTGCTGCCCTGGGCAAGCAAAGTGTTAAAATATTTCTTTCAATTTTCTGACCCTTTTCTGTTCCTCAAGTAGTATCTATCTTGCTGTGCATGATACTGTACAGGTTGTCTGAGAGCCTCAGTCTTTCAGCATATGTGGCACCACCTGCCAATGAAGTAGAGGACGAGGGCTTGGAAGCTGTAGCTCTCTTCCCAGTGCTGCCATTGCCTGGTTTTTTGTGGGCTCACCTACAGCAGTCCTTCTCTCTGCTTCCCTCTGTAACAGGTAGCAACCCCACAGTGACATGAGGGTGTGAACATCTCATGCCCTTAGCTGGGAAGTGCAAGAGACAAGCAAAGCATTCTTTATTATAACAGCCCCATCTCCTAATCTTCTCTGAGAGTACAAATCCAGGATTGCTAAACTTCCTGCCTTTCCTGCATCCCCTGCAGCACTCTGCCTATGTTCTCTTGGAGTTTTTCTACTCCACTTGGCTCCTTTCTGTAGCAGTCAGAGCTGCACACCAAAAGCAGCCCCCCCAAGCCAGGTGCTGCACCTTGCTAACCTGTACTTTTCTTCACTAGGCCCTCTTTCAGAAACTTTGGCAAATACCGAACATTTATCTGCCTAAGCGTTCTGGCCTTTCTGCCTTCGAGCACCCAGAGAGGGGCTGGGCACCGGCACAGGCTCCCCAGGGAAGTGGTCACAGCACCAAGCCTGACAGAATTCAAGAAGCATTTGGACAATGCTCTCAGACACAGGGTGTGACTCCTGGGGGTTGTTCTGTGCAGGGCTGGAAAATGGACTCGATTCTCCTGTGGGTCTTCTTCAATTCAGCATATTCTGTGATTCTGTGTGAAACAGCCAATGAAGTTCCAGAGCAGATGCCCCACAGACAGGCTGGGGCTGTGCTACTGAACAGGCTGTGCTGCCCGCTCTGCCCTTTGAGCTCAGTTAACAACACTTCATTTCTGAAGGGAAGATGCAACAAAGACTTCCTCGACCATGTAGTTAACATAGAAGAAGCTTTTCAGGAGCAGTAGGAAAACATGGAAAATCCCATGTTTTCAGTTTTTTCCTTGGGATCTAAGAACCTGTTCATTTAGCTCTTTGTTATAAATGGGGCTTGAGTTCTCCTGGGAAATTTGCCTGCGGTCTCTTCCCAGACTTCGCAGTAGAATTGTCTGAAATGTCTTTGCGTGTGAGTGACATCTACACGTGAGCCAGACACCCTGGGCTCAGTTCAAAGAGATAAACAGGCATTTACAGGAAACAATTCATCTTCTCCTGTGGTAGATACCTAAAATAGCCCACAGCAATCACAAAATTATTGCTTCCCTCCACAAACTATAAATTTATTCTGGAAAAGCAGCCCAGCCCTTGACTTGTGCTGGAGGATTTGGTTGCTTGGTGCTTTTTGAGCAGCTCCACCTTACTTTAAACATTTACACAGGCAGGCAGGTATATATATATATATATGTGTGTGTGTGTGTGTGTGTGTGTGCAGGAGCCTGTAGGAGCCAGATGCCCTTCCAGCATGTCTCCTGAACACCAGGGAAAGGATTCACTGTCCTGTTACCAATGCAATGAGGGTCACTACTTTTGGAGTACTGGATTAATTTCTCTCCATTGCACTCCCCCGTTTATATCCTAGATGTTGATATGATTGGTCCATGCTGGAATAGCTGAAATGCAAGAATGAGGCCCACAGTGCTACACAACAAATGATTACTGAAATACTAATTTATTTTCTTAGAAAGAAAAATTGACTTTATTACTAAGAAAATAAATGATCTGAGTTTCATGGCAGCATGGCAACTGCCAGAGCAATGTGTAGGGGCATCATTCCTGTTCTGCAGATAACCACCCCAACCAGGAAAGGTGTGCAAGATGTCACGTTACAACTGTTACATCATCAGGGAAAAATCTCAATGGCTGATCATTGCCTGAGGGAGATGTCAGTCTTCCCAGCTCCTGTGCTAAGAGAAGCTGTACAGGAATTAACTCTTTCCTAGGTGATGAGCACTGCTAGATTTTACCACTATTAGTTCCACCTTGTTTGTCTAAAATGAATCGTTGTTCTCTTACTTTCCATTTTTGTCTTTCACTCAAGTCACAAACAGTGTGACTTTGCAGTGACAGCTATCACACCTGCTGTGTGACTGAGGACACTTTTTCTTCCACCTCACTATCATATTTCTGCTGGACACTGGTTGTTCACCACACCACCATTCCCACAGAGGATGACAAATGTTGCTTGCTGAACACAACCCAGGCAGCCTCCCTGTTGTCTGGAGAGCAGCCCATTGTCCAGCATGAAGAAATACTCCCTGCACATCAACAAAATTACCCATCTCATCATGATAACCAAGGCAGCAGGAAATACCTAAGGCTTTACCTGAAAGACATTCTGGGGAATGCAATTTTACCCACTCAGAGATCATACTCTCTGCCTCATTACTGCTGATGTTAAGGGGCCAGTGCTGTGGAAATCAATTCCCTCTGCAGCCCCATGCCTGGGGAGGGCAGACCCTTCCTAGTGACAAATTTCCTCCTTGTCCAGAGAAGATGGAAGGGATAATGCCTTTCTACAGACTCCAGACAATGTCCAGCTCCATAAAAATACCATTCCTATGTCAAAAGAACTATGGATATTTCCTTTTCCTCCTTGATGTTTTGTCATAGGGATGCTCTTCTCAGTCCTCAGCAGGTGGCATGCAGGCTGCTCTTCCCACTGGACTGCTGTGGTTTGTGCCTGGACACTGGAGTCCAAACAATCCCTGCTATTAGTACAGGCTCTATCCTGTTAAATGTTCACCCTAATGCCCCGGGCCAGGCTCACGCTGAGCAGGAGGAGGCATCCTGTATGACAGAAGTGCCTTTAATCTCCTCTCTCCCACCTGCATTTGTCCTGGATTGTTTTGCAATCCCTCTTGCTCTCTCAGTCAGGTAGGACACAAATTTCTAAGTACTATCCTTCATTTTACTACTTTTTCCCCTGATTCAGAACTTTGCTGCTGCATCTCTTGGTCTCTCCAGACCCTCCAAGCTATTTCATGGGCAATATAGTCTACCTCCCCATGCACATACACTACTGAGTTTCTTTTTAAGTTATATTAGACTGTGGTCTATAGCCAGAAACCCATCAGTTCCCAGTTACCCACTTTGACACTGGTATGTTTTTTCCTCTTGTTTACACTGAGAGGCCTAGAAAAGTAAGTGTGCTTACTTCCTCTGAAGGTCTTCCTCTCTTTTGTGCTCTTAATCACTTCCCTTCCTCTACACAAGTTCTTGAAGAAACCTCCCCTATATCACCTTGATTTTCCTTTTTGTGCATTCACTTTCTAATTCTCTTCTCAGCACTCTCATGCCTGCCTCCTCTCAAGTCCTCAGCTGCTATCTCCTTCCAAGCTGTGCTGTGCTGCAGTCACTGAGCAGAGTCTGGAGGGGCTGATTTCCTTTCCATGATCATGGACCAGAGCTCACATTTTGGTTCCTGTTCCCCTTTCCTTTCCTTTCCTTTCCTTTCCTTAGAAACAGAAGAACAGATGCTTTATGAGAAACAAACCTAATACAAATAAACTCAAAACTGATTATGAAAAAACCCCCACACTAAACAAGTATTAAAACGCATGTGAACTACATTTGGGATTCTGTGAATGTTTCGTCTACAATTGGGATTCAGTGAATGGTTTGTAAAGAAAGAGGCAAATAACTCTTAGTGCTTTCTGTCTTTTGTAGTCTCTCATTTGCAGTTCTGTTTATGTTTTTAATTTTATTTTAATTGCACTGGCTTTCTCTCCATGTTGTTTAAACTTTGGTTTTCAAAAGGCCAAAACGTCCACAAAAGTGAGGTAAAGCGTAAGAATTTCATCTGGGGAGGGGGAGGTGTTTGTTTTTGCTGAAGTGCTGAGGAGTGAAGGTTTGACTTTATCATGTGTTCTGAAAAGCTAAAACACCCACGACTTTTTGGGAACTAGGGCTGCTTCAAAATCTTCTAAAAAAAGTGAGTTCTGTGGGCTTAGTGTTTATTGTAAACATTGTAGTGGTTAAAGCAATTGCTGCTGACAAGAGAGAGCTGGGTTCATCTCTGCTCCCCTCTGCTCTGGGCAGGTGTTGCTGTGTGTGCTGCTGTGAGAGATGGAAAACCCAGCACAGGATGAAAACTGCCTGAGTTACAGCCTGCTCGAGTGCAAGAGTTGGTAACTGTTAGATAAATGTTTATAGAGTCTTTCCCCTTTCCCCTTTCCCCTTTCCCCTTTCCCCTTTCCTTCTCTCAACTGCTACCATTTCATTCCCTTTGATGCTGCGTGTGCTCCAAACGAGTGGCTCACTTTCCTCCAGAGGCACTGAAGCCCTGCCCAGCACAAAGTACATACTGTGCTACCCCTGAATGTCTCAATTCAAGAAGCTTTGAGCTCCCATTGTTTGCAGTTCACAGAGTTCACCTGCGTTTTATTCTGCTCATCTATTAAAGAAAACAAAGTGGAGATGGGGGAGAAGGGGAAGTAGGGCTGTAAAAGCAGCGGTCGGTCAGAGAGCCCTCATGCTCCTGGTACCAGTTGTGGGCCAATCAATCAGTCTCAAACAGCTCACTGGAGGATAACTGCCCAACTTACCCAAATTTATTTTCTTTAATAACAGGATCCTCCTGTGACCCTGCAGTTATTGCTGACACAAAGCAAGGCCTGCTTGAGCCTGATATCTGCTCCCTTGCTCCCTGCTGTGTGCAGAGCCATGGAGCCATCGTCCCCTTGTTTTCTGCCGAGAGCAGCTTTAAATCACTGACAGCCACCCCTGTCTGTGGGGCCTGGGAGAGGCTTTCCTGCGCAGGTCACTCACTTGTGACTCGTGTGTGCTCACCCTGCGCGCTCAGGCTGGGTGAAACAAAGATCACCGTGCGTGGGGAAGGATGTCTGCTTGATGTTTGTGTGCTCAGCTCTGCGAGGATTGTGAGCACTGAGCAGGTGATGGAGGGAATGGATGGGCACAGACACTGAGCTGCAAAGAAAACATTAATGTAAAATCTCTAAGCTCATGGTTTGGCCAAATGGCATTGCTAGCCAGGAAACTGGTGTGCCCCAGGCAGGCAAACATTGAGATTACACAAAGGGAAATGGAAACTTTGGGATTACAGGCCAGGTCTCCATCGTGGGCAGAGTCTCAGGACATGATATCCCATGAAATGCATTTATTGGAGCCTGTGATCCTTCTTTGGGGGTGTTCAAAATCCTTGTGAGAAACATGAAAGAATGTTTTTTGGAACTCTGAGAGAGGAATCCTGCTCAGCCCTCCAGGTTCAACTATAGGGCAGGTTTTAGAAGGCAAATGAAAGTTCTTTAAAGGGTAAATGAAGGTTTCTTAGAGCTGTCATAAAACCCACATTGGCCTTTGTGTTAGAAACGAAAAGCTTATCAAATGAAACCAGCCTTTTTCAAAGAAAAGCTGTACTTTTTCTAAGGCTCAAGGACTAGTTACAAGAGGAAATTTCTTCACTGTGCTTGTACTGGAGAGCAGATTCTTGGAAAGGAAAACCCACTCTAAAACTAGGAATGGCCCCACAAGGCAAAGTTTCAATCCAAACCCTTGCACGGTCCAAGAGAGGACGTGCACTCCCGGGAGGGAAGGACAGGGTGAACCCTTGCCCTGCCAAGGTTAGGCAGGACCAGGAGTGAGGAGGCAGACAGGAAAAGCTGGAGTATAGGGAAGGAAGGTCCCTGGAGGTGCTGTGTAAGCCTGTAGAGAGGGAGCCCCTGTGGTCTACAGGTATTTCAGGTATTTCCAGGTGAGACAATGCCCTCCTTTTCTCCTGGCCTGTGTGGACAGGGTGTGTGCAGCACACCCTGGGGATTCCTGGACCACTTAGTGCTGCAGGGACTGGGTGTAGCTGGGGCAGCACCTGGAGCAGGGAGCTTAGAACTGGTAAAAGTCCTCTGTGCAGCTGTAACCCAGGGATCGAGGCAATTTGGGGCTTGGCACGTGCTGCTGATAGCCTGTCCTGAACAGGATGGGGGTCTTTTTGCAGGACACATGAGCAAGCAGGGCTGCAGGAGTCTCACTCACCCAGAGGGGCTGCTGCTGCTCACCCAGCACTCTGTGAGCAGAGACCCGTGGTCTGTCCATGGGGTTGTCCTATCAGTCTGTCACATATGGAATAGTTCATGGACTTCAAGCTAAAAGTTGGCACAGGCTGTGGACAAATGTGTTTTTTTCCAGCCATTATCATGTTTGTGCTTGGATGCAAGCCAAAATGCATAAACCTTCCTGAGGACATTAATTGTCTTCTGATTGCCTGTCCCTCGTTATGGGGGGGTGTGGGGCTGTTTGGTTTTCATAGGTTTGCTTAGTCCCCTAATCTTACAGGAAAATTATCTGGCATGAATTCTGCAAGTCAGAATGGCAAAAGTATAATTAATTCCCTGTGTGAAGTGAAAAATAGCCAATTTTCCACAGCACCGGCTTGAATATCAACAAGTCATGGAAATAATATGCAAAAGAAGCAGACAAAATTTATACACACACACCAGATACACAGATTTTTTAATGGGGCAGCAGGGCTTTATATGGATAAAAATGTTAATACACATGTGAAGAGCTCTTCATTCCTGGTATGTATTCAGCTGAAAGAGTGGAACAGCCTTTAAAGACAGCCTTCTTTTCTGATCAATACAGGGAATTTGTTGAAAATGTATGCTCATGTCATTTTTTCCATAGACACTATAATTTTGCAGGCAGATCCCTCACAGATATCTCAACATAAAAGTGTTAAGGAGTTTTCCCTAACCAAGGATAGGGATTTAAAAGTAAAATACTTCTGAAGCCCAAGCCCACTCCTTTCACTGCCTGAGGCTTTCTCTCCCTACAGCAGACTCTGTGCTTATGTGCTGTTTTCCTTCCCACCTCATGTTCGCTCCCACCTTACTGAGCCCTTGGACCATTACAAAACTATTTGCACAATCTGCACCCGACTTTAACAGAGTTAGAGAATGAAATCCTAACAGAGGTTTTTGTTCCTCTTTGATGCCTCAAAACACATAGTGGCCATCACAGTCTGCCTGGCCTGGAGACTTGCTGGATAATGGGAATACCTTGAAGCCTGTTAAAACAGTCCCTAAGGTTAATCTTGACCCTTTGACCACTGGTTGCTCTGCATGGCTGATAACTTGATTTGAAGAGGATCCAAAGGAAAACCCAAGCTGCTGGCATGCTGGGGAAGCCACGCTGCACAGCTTCTCATAAAGTGTTGAAAAACACCTCTTGAGTCTCCATCCGTTGTTTTGCTACAGGTGAGTTGCAAAGCAAAGAAGAAAAGCAAGTTATGCTCAGATAGCATCAAATACAAGTTATTAGCTGGGTCCTCGTGAATACCTGGAACAGATGTTGCAGACACATGTATCACCCCTCTGTAACCCTCTTGACACTTCCTGTTACATTCTGGGACAGTGAGGAAATTAAGTATCGCCACTGATGTCACAAAAGTTAGCATGTACAAACAGTAAACAGAAATGGCTTCCCCCCCCCACTGTACTTAGAATAATGACTGCATATTGCAGGTGTAGGGTATATACTGGCAAATGTGAATTCTTGGGTGCAACCACCCCACTACATATTACAGTGGCAGTTTTGATGTTCACAATGTCATTTTCTGTGTCACCACAAACCAACAATTTCAAATGAAAAGATCTAAAAAAGAGGCTGTGTACTCACTAACCATTTTTCTTTACCTGTATATAGCCTTATTAGTGGGAATAACAGCAGGAGAAATCCATCTTCTTCTTTCACCCATTTCTATTTACACTTCACTCACTCCAGAACTTCCTCATGACCACAGGGACTAGTTCACATCTCTCCTTACTGAACAATTCTTAGCAAAAGGCCATGATAGCTCCTTGTGTATGTAAAACATAGCAGAAATATCAAACCAAAGATCAAAGGCGGTTCTGTTCCTCAGATATTTTCCCTGACCCTTTAAACTGGCTGGGTGCAGAATGAATAATAAGGACCAGACTCTGCCATCAATTACACCAAGTTAAATCCAGAGCAGGCTGTTGTAAATCAAGTTATTTTAGAGTTACACAATGTGTAACCGGGAGCAGATCTGGGACCTGAGTCTGCAGGCCAAAGCACCAGACTGCAAAGGGAAAATCCCACCTCTGTCCCTCTTTGTTTCACCTAAACTCTCCTTCTCTTCACGCAAGCAGTCCCATCTGCCTGCTTAGAAAAGCACACAAAGCTAAGGCCTTTCTAAGCTATCCAGAAAGAGCTTAGAAATCCCACCTCTGACCACCGCCAAATGGATCACAGATAAATCAGGTCTTTATTTGTGTCAAAATGCAGCCCAAAAGGACCAAACAACATCTAATTTTTATTAGCAGCTACAAAAAAGTGGAGGCATGAATTGCCTGGGTGCAAAGCTTGCTGGGGGAGAAGTAAAACCAAAAGACTTCAAGTGTTGAGTAAAAAGTGTCTGGAAGCATATTTATTCAATAAATTCTGTCTCTTCTTTTTCTCTTCATATTGCATGATGCTTCTCCACCTCACATAAGCCTAATGCTTTAATCCTGCTAAATATTTGCAAATTGGCACCACATTGGATCAAGACAATAGAGGGGGAAAAGCAAAGCGATGCAGGTCATGATATACGTCTTATTACAGAGATAGCATTTCACAAGATTAAAGAGGATTTTCTAGGCAATGGAGACAAATCCAGCACCAGCTTTATTGAGCAAATGTTGCAGATGCTTCACCCGTTAACATGTGGCAGTGCAAACAAAGGAGATTATCTCCTTTTCCAAATGAGCACCATCAATGCCACCATTCCATTTATTACACATTTTCCCACTTAAGTGTTCACTTTTGAGAGGAGACCTGTGGGGGGGCAATGAACAGTCTGAAGCAGAAGCTCCAGCCTACTTGCAGCATCCAGGGAAATTATCAATCTGTAATATTGATCTTGGGAATAAAACCACCATCCAAAATAGAAAAAGAGAAACGGGGGAAAAAAGAGCAATGCCAAGCCCTTCCATCATGGGGATTTTATGAGTAATATGTCCTGAGGACCTCCACTCTGGTCAACCCAGGGAGACAAAGCTGTTTGTAAACACCATAATGTGGTATATTTTTGTCACTTTTATTCCTAATCATCAGAAACAAAAGTGCCTGGGTGAGAAATACAGAGTGTTAGAGGAAAATTAATTGGAACCTGTGCAGCAACTGCTGTCCTCCAGTGGAAACATGCCTCTGATGCTGATAAGTTGGACTGCAGAACAAATGGGGGTTGTGTTAAACCAGGACCCTAGGATCTAGTACTTCCTAGCCTCAAACACCTTTTTACCCTGTTCATTACAGAAATGACAACATCAGGACTGTGAAGAGCCCCAGCAGTCCCAGGGCACTGCTTGGTTGCAGCCCAGACCCTGCCCAGTGCCACTTCCATTTCTTCCACCACACTCTCCTGTGTGGCGTTCTGCATCCAAAGCATGGGTCAATATTTCAAGCCTCATAAATGTTGAGACCCCAACTGTACAGAAAAGTGACAAAAAGGACCCATAAGAAAGCTGCTGGGACAAGTGGATTCACTTTGAACTGTGGCAGATCAATGAGGATCTGGGGCTGTTTCCTGGTCAGCCAGTCCTGGTTCACGCCACAAAACTTTACTGGCAAATGCAGTCTCCAGTCAGAACCACCGGGTTTCAATTAGGATGGATTTGTGGCACTTTAAAGGGGTTTAGTGACTGCTTTAGCTGACCCTTCAGATGAAGAACTCCAAAAATCTGGCCTGGATCCCTAACAATAACGGTGCTTATCAAGGCATCCTTCCATCATCAGGCTTTCCAACTGCCTCCTGTCTGTTATTTCTCATCAGTATTTTGATGGTTTTGTTCCCAAAAGCATTGAATGCAACAGTTGCTTCTCTGGATTCACAAAGGTAAAATGCCTGATCACATCCCTAGGCTGCTGTCTGCATCCTGACAGTAAGCTCCTAGTGCAAAAAGGGGAAGTTTCACCTCTTTAAAAATCAGGTTAGAATCCAACTTGCTGCTTTTGCATTTTCCTGCTAAAGGCAGCAGCTATAATAATATCATTCTCCATTGTTCCCTGGTCTAGAGCAACAGTATATCAAGTGTGCCCGTTGCCTGAAGTCAAGCAACAGCAGCTGTGTATTGCTGAAAATCTGGGATCACAATCTCCCAGAAAATTAGGGATATTTTGAAATTACTAGGCCAAATCTGCTCTCTGGGTCACCAGCATAAATGTCATATTTGCACAAGTGCCAAATTTTTGATGGGAACATTTTCAATGTAATTTTTACAAAATGTAATGAGCATCCATTCTAACTGGGCATAAAATATTTGTCCAATGAGTCAAAATAAGTTTAAGTTATACTTTGAAGAAGGACAAGAAGACCTCTTTCTCAAAGAACTTCAACAAAAGAACATTATTTTGTACTGCTGCTCTGCCTCCCACCTCAGGCACCACAAAAAATTTGTGGCCTCTTAAAGGCAAAGTGCAACTGGAGATTAATGCAATCAGACTTGGAATAATGATAAAGGAACTTGATTTCCACAGGGTCAGCGATCAGTGAAACCATTGAACAATCCCTGGTGAGCTACCCACCAAAGTGGCAAAGACTTTTGTCACACCTGCAAGTCTTGGCCGAAGGTACCGGAGCCCCATAGTACTGTGGTGCAGCAGGAAATTTTCACTATCTCTGCCCTCCTGATGGAGGGCATGATGCAGAAAGCAGTCATTTGACTTTCAGATTTGTCAAGATCATAGATCCATTAAAATTCTGGATCAGAAGCATCCCTGGGCAGTTTCTCCTTGCTGGTAGCACTCTCACAACAGACTATTTCCCATATGTTCACACTGAGGGTAGATATTACAGTAAAGAGTAGCATAATAGACCACATGGACAATATGGTCTGCTGGGAAAGTGCCAGTCTGTCTTCTCTGAAAGGAAATGCTTCTGGAAAGCTGCTGCTGTTCTATGGGGTAAAGGTATTTTTGGGAATAAGGGAGGTCTCAGGGACAGGATGGCTGGATTTCCAGAAAATTTTGGATAAGGTTCAACACCGAAACTTGTTGAAACCACCAGTAAAATATTGGGCAGTACCAGGAAGAGTGCTGAAGAACAAAACATGGGATTATAGACTTTGCCTGCAGCTCTGCTCTCTGCCCTTCAGGATTAGGATAGTGGGGCTAGGGTAGACCCAAAGGGACAGCAGACAAAATCACTGAGAGGATGGAGAAACTTTTCTTTGAGGGAATGTTATACAAAAGCTGTGACTCATCAGCTGAGGAGGAAAGAAGCAAACACAGTGGTGGTTTACAAAAGAGAGAAGGCAGTTGGTCGAGTCACTGTGACATTTTCCTGGTCATCTGGCCACCTGCTTACCTGTAAACTGCTCTTCGCCACCTCCTACAATGCTGGAGCTAGAGATGATGAGATGGAATGAACGGGGGCTCTGTTTTAAACAAATAAAAGCAAATATGTTCTTACAAAATACTTCTGTACACCCAGAGGTGTTGGACCTCTGGGCCTGGCTGTCCTGGGCAACAACACATGCAGCAACAGCCACATCTGTGAGGGAGAAGGCAAATCCATGAGTAACAGCTCCATGCAATACTGAAAGGATGAGGGAGGGATGTACCCATGACTACCTCATTCACTTGCAGGCTTGAGTCAGATGCTAGAAAATTGATTGATTTAAACTTTGTAACCCCGAGGTTTGCCATCACTTTGCATTTTCTTCTTAAATCCCTGCGTATCTTCTCAGGTGTCTGCAGCCCAGGTTTTGGCCTCCTTCTGGGTTACCCAGCCTAGATAAACATACGTGCTGTTAAAGCTGTTTCCAGGAACTCCTTCCTCTCCCTGCAATCTCTTATCTCCCGGAGGAGAGTGTCAGAGGGTACTTCAAAGCCCTTTGAAAATGGCCAGGGCTCTGCCTGTAGCCCAGCAGATACAGGCGCCCTCAGCCCGAGAAGTCAACAGCCGCCCCTGCATTCGGAGCAGCCTTATCACCACCACAACAGCCAGCCGCAGGAGAGACTTTACCCCTCACTATCGCCACCCAATCTTCTTCAGTCTTTGCTCTGCAGCACGCTGCCAGCATGTCCCCAGATTCACCCAGGTGGCTTGTGGAAGATTACGCGAAAACAAGCAGAAAATAAAAGGAGTTGTTTTTTCTCAGCCCTGAGGAACGGGGGAGCCTGGAGCCTGCTGAGCTTGTAATTAAAATGTGGAAAGGCCATGACAGAGCCCAAAAGATGGAAGAATGGGACACAGGCAGCAGAAAAATGCTGACCACCAGGCTCTGGGTGGTCAGCAGGAGGTTTTGAATTAAAAATAAGAAAATTGCCTAGGGGAATGCAGGGGAGGGGCGGCTGTGGAAAGAGAGGGTGATGGAGCAGGGGCTATAGTCCAAGCATTGCCCTCAGATAAATCTTGTTCAGCATTCCTCTACTGTAAAACTGTGAAGTGT
>NW_005054348.1:3736733-3746796 GCF_000277835.1 Geospiza fortis | reverse complement strand
CCAAGTGCCTGCCAGGACAAATGGCAGGACACCATGCATGCAGTTCTCACTCCATCAGCAACTTGAAAATGGAAATGCCAAATACAAAAGTCACATTTTCGCTCTGAAGTTGTTTTTTGCTACTGTTAACAAGCATCTCAGGGGCTGGTATCACTGGAACAGGCTGCCCAGGGAAGTAGTGGAGTCACCATTGCTGGAGTGATGTAAAAGATGTGCAGATGTGGCACTTAGGGACATGGTTTAGTGGTAGATGCGGCGGTGCTGGGTTAATGGTTAGACTTGATTTTAAAGGTCTTTTCCAACTCTAAGTGACTCTGTGACCAGGCCAGGTGGCCATGGAGAGCCCAGGGCACACACATGGCCAGGGATGTTCCGTGATAGGAAAAGTAGCAGCTGTCTGGACAAGGACCATGCTTTATCCCATGCCATATTTATCACATCTATATTAACCCAAATTGGACAATTGGACATTGCTGCTAAAATTACCCTTCCAGAGAAAAGGGCTTTAGAAAATTTGAGTTACCTGAATGAGTTGTGGATCAGGAGTGAGAAACATCAGATAGGTATGTGGGAGATTCATCCCAGGGGTCCACAGAGACTATGAAAAGTCTGAGCAGCAGGAGACGATCAGTATTCCTCCCTCCCAGTGAAGCCAGGGGGAAAGTGCCACAGAGAGGCTATGTGGTTATAAGTGTACCTGCAGTGCCAGAAGCTCAATAGGGATCCCTGCCTGAGTCTTTTTCAGGCTACATAAAGTTTTCCAGGTCTGCAAGTCTGCTGAACTGGGTGAAATGATTCCTCCTTTGCCTCCAAATATTATCAGGATCCAACCAAAATGCACAGACTTAGGGAACAAGGGATACCTGGGGACATTCTCCAGCACTAGAGTCTGAATCAGTGTCTAACACAGGTCTCCTTCAGCCAGGAGAGCTCCTCAGATTGGAACAGTCCCTTGCAGATCAGCAGGGCTGCCCTTCACGCTTCCTTCTCTAGACACATTTCCCTTGCTGAATAAAAAGCTGCTCCAAGCTGAGGTTTTATGCCTTTTTTCATACACATCACTGATCTATTCATCCTGTTAAAACTGTGGAGAAATAAATCAGCAGTGCTAAAGAATACTCTGCCTCAGATGGTAAAATTCATTGGATTACACAACTGCTTGCTCCCCAGGTTATACATAGAGGACTGCACTAACTGGGTAATGAACAAGCCTCAACCATTATATCTTCCTGCTGGCTGCCAGCAATGTGGGAAGCTGAGGCTTCAGAAGGTCTCATTGGATCTTGGGGCCCTGCTGCTGGCCTGAAACCCATCCTGCTCTTTCAAAAACATTAAATAGACTGGGACAGTCAAGCTGATTGATGCCAGAGGTCCACCTCATCCCACATCCTGTCTCTAGTCAGCACAGATGCTTAAGGAGAGAATGTAAGAACCAAGCAAATGCTGAGTGATTTTTCCCTATTGTGTACAGTGATTTTTCCTCTCAGCTTCCAGCTATCCACAGCTTTGAGACTTCCCAAAGAAAAGGCTGTATTTTAATACCTAACAGCCCTCCTTGGGGCTGTTCATTTCCTCATGCATTACTCTAATTGTGCTTTTAATCTCCTTATGACTAAAGTAGGTAAAAGTAGTGTCTATCACTCCCCCTTGTCCTGGAGTCCCCTTGCCAGCTCTCCTGGGGTTTATAATGTCTTACTCTTTCCTGAGCAGTTTTTTTCCTCTCTCCTCACCTCGTTCCATGCCAGGGTAATACTAAAGGCAGAAGTTGAGATCTCTTTTGTACAAACCCCAGAGCACATAAATTACTAGAGCTCAAAAAGGTTGCTCAGTTGTAGGGGCACTCAGATGCTTCAGCAAGGTTCAGTGTTTAGGCAGGATACATTAGGTCAGCTCCATGAGGTCATACAAAAACCCTGTCTCCTGCAGCAGCACCCCCCTCTCTGTGGTCAGTAACTGGTGCCTAGAAAGAAAATAAAAAGCAAAGTAAGAGTGTGGTGAAGTGTCCTTACAGACACCTTGTAAGGACAAACTGTCACATTTGTCAATGTCTCAGCTCTAGTCAACCTTCAGTCCCACCCTAGAAGTATCTCCAACCCACTAAACACAGGGAGGGGGAATGGTATAAGTGCCTTTTTTCTCCATTAACAATAAATTTTTTAAAAAGTGTATTTTGCCTAGCAGTTTATTTTCATATAAAAGTTTGTCTCTTGGGAACTTCCATCCATCACAACCCATCAGCTATTTCAGCATTTCTGGGAAGCCTTAAGTACAGTGGGCTTACTTCAGTATGCCCTTATCAGCTTCAGCTGCCAGCCCATCCAGTATCTGAAGCAGGGCAGCTGAGGGAGCCTTTTGATCACAGCAGCACACCCAGGCGCAAAGTCACCCTGGGGTAAAGGATGACCTGAACTGCCTTAGCCTTGTCCAGATGCCGGGATGCACAAGACAGAAGCCTGCCTCAGCAGAAAATCAATGCTCCACAGGTAGCAGAGGGATTTTTGTGCCAGGATTTGGCAAGAGCAGGTTCTGGACTCTAAGCTAGCACAGCCCCTTCTACTGCAAAGTCAGCACACAAATGTGGGGTGCCTTGGTCTCCAGCCAGCACACCCCAACTCCACTCCCTGCAGCACAGGAACCCCATGGAAGCAATCCCTGAAGGCATCACCAAGGGCCCTGGTGACTCAACACCAGCATCCCCAGTAAGGAGCCTGCTGGCAGGCTGGGCTCTGGGGCAGGGCCACTGTGCTGCAGGCACCACCAGGTGAACCAGCCTCCCAGCACTGCCCAGCCTGGCACTTGAAAAGAGGAGAAGACAAGGCTTTGTTCCAGTGAGGAATCAACCATGAGAAAGAGGAACTGTGCATTGACCTGACTTTGTGCAGGTTGTGTGCATTCCCATGGTTGAAAATGCCTTGGCCTTATAACCCAAGAGACAGATGGCACAGGAGGGCAACCTGGTATGCCACCCCCAGCATGCCTGCTCCTCTCAGCTCCTAGAAAAACGGAGTGGGGACAGTTCACAAACTTTGGCTGGTCCAGAGCAAAGCTCCCTCTCTGGAGCAGTTTTGGAGCAGGACACTGGATCTGTGGGAATGCCTGGAGGTCTAAATGTTGATCCCCACTCAGCTAATAATGGCACTGAAGGGTGGAAGGCTTCTGTGCCACAGCCATCCAGCTCCTGGGCACAAACAATCTCAAACCTCACTCCCCTTGGCCCTGGCATGAGGGATGGGACCCATGGCAAGACCCATGGTGTCAAAATGGAGAAGGCTCTGCTTTTCCAAAAATGCCCTCTGGCTGCCCCAGAACACATATGGCTCAACATGCAGTAGGGAAAACGCCCCAGTTATGCTGTGCTTGCTGCCACTCACCCCACTTTCGGGGCCAGGCACAATGAGCTTGTCCACGCCTCACAGGGCCACAGCAAGATGCTGTGCTGGCAGGGAGACAGAAAGCTGGCCATTGTACCCTTCCCACCCAGCCCAGTCCCCTGGGGATGGGGCAGTGCAGAAAAAGACTGTATTTTCTGGGCAGAGGCCTTTTGCTGGGGCACTGAGAGCACAGTTCCAGTATTTTGCTGGATATTAGCCCAGTGCATGGCCAAGGGACTGCCCTCCAGCCTCCTCAAGCAGGCAGCAGAGGCAGACACATACGCAGGTCAGAATTTATTTCCAAATACCTCATTTATATCATTCTCACATGAAATATTTCTTTTGGAATATAGCCTACACTTAGAAAACAGAAGAGAGTTTTTTATAAGGCACATCAGATTATAGACTACATAGAGGCATCTCCCCCTCATTTATGCTTGTAAAATACTGGTAATTTTAGAAGTAAGATTTCTAAAACCTAGACCCTGTGTAGCCCCACGTAGAGCAGTATCCATAGAGTTATTAGACCTCAGTTTACACACACCTAGTAAAGGGCTATAACAAGTTGTATATAAATCACATCTTCAGAAACAGTCACAGCTGGCTACATTCAAAAGTAATGCTACTCCAGACTATGAAACAGGCTGCTTATAAAGTATAACCTACTGCTTCCAGTTCAGCATGATACCAAGCAGTATGATCTTGCAGAGGAAATTTTGTTATTTTTGTAAATGGAAGCTGCTCAGTTTCAAGCCTGTCTCCTCCTCAAACCCACATTTTTGAGCGACCGAGACTGCTTTTCACACGGAAGCAAAGCACCCAGGAGAAATCTAGCTTTGTTTTTCTCCAAGATGTTGGCGCGACTGCATATCTGAAATCCCATCAAAGCATTTGAGTAAGAAATATAAAGGCTCAGATGTTAACTTCAGGACTAGTAAACATTAAACCATTACCAACCAGATGCAACCAAGTCAAATGCATCCAGTTTCTGTGCTTTGGAAACTGTTTTTCCAGGCTCTTCCAGGGCAGAAGCCAACATATTTTATTGAATTAGGTTCTAGGTAAAGATTTCCATCTCATTTGCAAGTTTTCAGTAATGGAACATTACCCATTCTGCACTCATTCTTCTGTAGAGAAGGAAAAAATACTGTCTGTGGAGCCTATGCCAATAGCCCAGAATCCATTTACATAGTGTCATTTTCCTTAATGGGCCAAGAGGTAAACTGTGGTCAGCTTTATCAACTCAAACGGCCCCCACAGTTCTTTGCATCAGACATTGATTCATTTCTGATAAAAAAAGGTTCTGGCCTTCTGTCACTACAGTTTAGTTTAAGAATAAGGAAAAGGTCACTTCAAGGCTAGGGCCAAAGGGAACAAAACAAAAGTATAATTTGATCTTGAACTATCTAGAGGAGAAGAAAAAGTAATTGTGGCCATAAAAAAGGCAGACAGACAGCACAAACTAAATGTCCTCTGCAGAACAGGTTTAAATACTGATCCTTGCAGAGAGTCACATTATCATTTGGGTCTCTTGAACTCACTAGAACTGCAATTAGGCTTAGAGTTCAGTAGGAACCAGATCCAATCAAAGAACAGGTCACACTCAGCTCTATGTTGATCCCTCAGCTACATTTCAGGCACATTTCAATTAATCTGTTGGACTGATCTGGGAAAAAAAAAGGATTATCAGTTATATTTTAGGAATGGCCTGGGACAATTTCACGACTATGAGCTTGGACAAGATTCAACCACAAGTGACTGTTGCTTTTAGAAGGGAAACATTAACTTGGTTGGAAACAGCATCATGAAGAGGACGCAGCAGCCTCAGTTTTTGGAGTCCAGTTTGTTATAAATCTCATTCTGCCTGATTTGTTATTTGTTCAGCAGCCTTAAAAGGTAAAATGGGGCATCCTGGAATTCTTGGCTGTAGACTTAAAACCAGATGCAATTTATATGGTGCTGCACAGGTACTTGTTACATCACTTAAAAAAAAAAATTAAAACCCCAACACAACAGTATTTACATTCCTTTGAGCTGAAATAGATGAACTGTCATCATGTCTGCAAAAACACAGAGGAAATTGCCACTGCTCGAGGTAGCGAGTTAAAAGCTTGGTCATGTTTTTGGGCTTCCACTCGGCTTCCTGGAAAAGGCAGGGGAAGGAGGACAGAAAGGACTTTCTGAAAGTCAGGAGGTAACAAATGAGATGTCAGCTCCATAAGGGATTAGGTTCCCTCACCACAAGCTGAAGGTATACCCATGACCTTTTTAACCATGGCATTTGCGTATAGATTACACCTCTTGCATACCCTTTTAAAAGTGATCCCTAAGAGCACTGGCTTGGGAAGACACAAAGAGAGCAGGAGTGGGGTTTTAAAGCTACAAATGTCAGTTAGGAGGCACAGTGTTATTTTTCCCTTTGATCGTCCATGTACAGAGCTCTACATTTCCACCGTTGCTTGTGCGTTCCTCCTGCAAAGCCCTGGCAGTGAAGGCCTCTGTTGTGCTCCGCCCCATCACATACACCTTACAACAGAAGAAGTTGAATCCTTTGGACAAATCCTTCTATGCTCACAGACACATGGTGCTTTTTTTTTCCTTAACGAGAAGGTCGGGTCACAAAACTGGGTGCCAGACCTGATATATAGCAATCATTTAACTAAGAATCCTTCTGCAATCCTCAAAAGGGCAACTGAGTCATTCAGTAGCAACATATACACATACATACAGATCTACACTATACACTCAAGACGACACAAATTCATATTTCAGCTAATATAGCCTCTATTGATTTCCTCAGAGCAGCACTCAGGTCCTTGCAGCCCCTATACAAAACAGCAGTATTTTTTCCACCAGGATTTGGAGAGGTTTTTCATCTTGTCTGGAGTCCTACACTTGGATTTCTTTGGTTGCTGCTGGGTATCCGAGTACTGAATGCCAGCCACGATGGCTGCATCAAAGACCTCCTTGAGGTTTTTCTGAGTCAAAGCGGAGCACTCAATGTAAGATGCGGCTTTTATTTCCTCAGCACAGAGCTTTGCAGCCTCCTCCGAGACTGGCTTTTCTTTGCACTTGTCCAGCTCGATGAGGACTTTGACATCCTCCCGGAGGTCTGACTGTGTCCCAACCAGGATAATGGGTGCCTTGGGGCAGTGGCAGCGAATTTCAGGAACCCACTTCTCACTCACGTTCTGGAAGGACGAAGGGCTCACCACGCTGAAGCACAGCAGGAAGATGTCCGTGTTGGTGTAGCACAGAGGCCTGAGCTTGTCGAATTCATCCTGCACAGAACAAAATTGTGTTAGCACTCCGCAGAAAGAGCAGCTCCAGCCTGCCCTGAGCCTCAGTGAAGCTGAGGACCACCTGCCACTGCCATCTTGACAGGCACCCAAAATGAGCACCCAGGCCACTCAGCAAGGTGTGACCCAAGCAGAAGCCACCTGTACCCTGCCTGATGTCTCGTGGCTGCCAGCCAGCGGGCACCCTGCCACCATCAGGCACACAGGACAAAGGTGGTGGCTTCCCCACGTACCTGAGAATTTCCAACTAATGCTGCAGGTTATTTCAAGTGCTTAAATATTTCCTCTGCTCTTTGTACACAGGCCCTGTGCCCTACTTCAGCAGAAAAGCCAGGCTGTGGGAAGCTGTTAAGGCACAGAAAGGCACAAACTGAAGAGGGAGAGAGCACTTTCTCCAGACCCACCTCTGACAGGGTGAGTCAGTGAGCAGCTCTGAGGAGGAGCACCCTGTACCTCAAAGCTGTTCTGCTGACAGATCCGGGCAAGGGCAAAGCAGATATGCAGCAGCATGTGTACCTTTCTGGGTACCTTTCCTGGAGTTGGCTTTTAAACTGGTAACTACTTAGCAACATCCTCTGGGATATGGGAATAATTTCCCTGCCATTGTGCCCAGGGATTTAAATCTGATGGGAGCAATAATGACTTACAATGTGCAGGGTTAACATGCCAATGGCATAGAGTAAGAGCTTTACCTTTCCCTCCCACCCATGCCACATCAAACAAACTGCACAGGGGCCTCCCAGCACTACCCTTCTGGTTTTTTTTTTTTTGGTTTTTTTTTCTTTTAGTGAAAACTCCAGCAAAGCAAGGCCTTTTTTCAGCTTCAGGACGAAGCCACAAGAAAGTCAAACACCTCATGGTAACAAAGGTGTGCTGATCCTCAGGGAAGAATGCAGCTAGAAGCAAGGGCTACTCCAGGCAGGCTTTTATGCTGACAGCAGAATAAAACCAGGGTAGCAGCCTGAACAGGTAGGAATTTGCCTCAGCGGCAGTGACATTTAATTAAAATGGACCATGTTCTCAAACGCTTGGAATTGAAAAGGCACAGAAACATAAAGCTGAATATATCTCTCAGTTTACTGATGAATTGCGAGTTGCATGTTAATTTTTGAGATGTGAAATTTTGCTTTAAAGCCTCTGGAGGCCCAGGATATGCAGTTTAAAGCCCCCTGGAAGCCTCAGGAATCTTGTTCTGCTCCAATGAATTTTTTGCAGCAGTATCTCTGAGAGAGACAGACATTTATAAAACACCAGTCAAAAAAGTCAGATTCATTAGCTCTCTCGATTCTCAGACTGAGCCTCAGAAGAAACCAAGCTCTCACCACTTGGCTCAAGAAAAACCCCACATTTACTGAGAGATGCTGCTCTGCACAACAGGGCTGTTTGCAGAAAGGCACCTTGCCATGTAATTGCCTCTTCTTGCTACATGTGAAACCTCAAAAGGGCTCAATTCAATGGGTTTGGAAGCAAACCCTAGATCTGAAGGGTTTTTACTAAGATGAAACAGTTCCCTTTATATCCTAAGTACACTTCTGCCATTTCAATGGTAGGTACATGGCCTGCAGGGATTCTACACCTCTTTGGGCTAGTGATGCTGAAACAGAATTTCCCGCTGCCTGGAGTGCTTTTTTTAGCTCTAGATTTTGGCAGCCATCTCCCAGCAGCAGTTCTATGAAAGTATCCGGCCAGGAATCTTTTTACTCAGGACAATTTCTGTCAGTTTAGATAACCCCTTCATTTTAAAGGCAGTAACTTTACTCATTCCAGCTGCACTTGGGCCACCAGAGCAAACACCTTGACCATTAAGGGCAGGAAAGGCAAGGAGTGACAGGACCTGTTCATCCCTCCTGCAGCTTGCAGCTGCATTTCCACAGGCACTGCATGTCCACAGGCTGTCACCTGATGGCAATTTCACCTGCCATGCTCTGCATATGAACATGCACAGCCAAGACTGTTGCAGTACCGCCCCATCTCTTCAGTAGGACACAAAATCATGGGACAGTTCTGCTGTTTGACTTCACATCACTACCTGCAGAAGGCTGTTTGTAGGATTTTAGCTCTGCTTTGTAGGGCACACTGCTGTCTACTACTGCATAGCCCTTAAAACCCCATTCCTAACTAGGGCACCCAGTTATTACTCATCTAAATAGGTTTGTATGTTAAGACCACTGAGATTTTTCAGCGTGGTTTTGGTGAAGGCATAGACCTAGATCCACAAAGCTGCACAGGACTCTAACTCCCACTGCCTTCAAATGAGCAGTGAGGTAGCAAAATATTTTTGGCTAGTTTTGGTTATCCAGCCTCGACCCCTGGCAAGCAGTGTTGCACACTGCTCAGGGTGGTACAAGCCTGGGTCTTTCAGAAAATCTGAGGCAGCAAGACATGGGGTTTTTTTATGTATCAGGCCAAGCAGGAGATGAGAGGCATCAGCTACCCTCATCCCTTCAGGGTGCAGATTACAGCAAACCTCAGCTCTGCAACAGCAGCACTTTCTAAATGGGTGGGAATGGCGAATATGAAGCCTCCACGACAACACCCAATAGTAGTTTTTTCTCCCTCCAGCTTCTGTCCCTTCAAAAACACAGACTCTATCTCTGGACACCTACAGCTGTGGTTGCTTTGCATGCATATATGCCAAACACCCTAATTCTTAAACCCGCAGTTATTTAGCAAAAATAAAGACAATGACAACCACTCAAAGAGAAAACCAGGTGGCCGTTGAATCCCAATATGTTCAGCCTTTCCAGTCAGGCTACACAGAGCTGCAGCTTGAGCCAGCAGAGCAGCAGCCGGCGCCCAGCCCCTATATGGAGAAACAGTACGTCCCCCACCCTTCAACAGACAGGCAGAGCAGTGAGTCAAGCAGCAGTGAAAATGACAGCAGATAATAACATGATCAAACACTGGGAATACTTTCAAATCCATGAAGTCATTTGCAGGACTACTTTGCGCAACAGCAACAACTTCTCCCCTCCCGCTGTCACTTAAATCAAGTAACTGGCTCCACTAACCTGACCAGCTGTGTCACAGAGCTGAAGTCTCACCGGCTTCCCATCGACAGACACAACAGCTTTTGGAGAGAAAGGAGGGAGGGGGGAAAACTATGGTGAATTCAACTTTACATGTTTTCCAATAAAGCAAAAAAGTCTTTAAAAGGAAGATTTACCACCCCTCAGCTCTAATAGCCTTTTCTTCAATTATTTTAGATTTCACAACTTAGCAGAGCTGGAAGGGAGTCAGTGCTTTCCGATTCATTTTACTACAAGAGAGTCCTCCGCAGGCAGCACGGAGAGCGAGCCCGGCAGTCTCGGATGGTCTCCTGCTAGAGGGGTTTAGCTTTATTTCTCCATACACATTCAGCACGCCCGGGACACGAAAAGCCCCCGCTGAACC
>NW_005054348.1:3730039-3735546 GCF_000277835.1 Geospiza fortis | reverse complement strand
GCCCGCAGCGCGTGGATCGCTGAGGGGAGCAGGGCGGGAGAGCCCTGGAGTTTCCATGGGTGCTCTCGGCGTATTTGCCGTGGAAGCCGCTGAGTGGGCTCCCACATGCACACTTGGGGAGGGGTAAACTGGGCTGTGTGCCCTAGGAAAGGGGGCTCCTCATTTTCAATAATTTGGCCATGGAAAGTTTTGCAGTAAAACACTGAAAATGAAAGGCTGATGAATAGCCTGCCCCTGTTCTCAATTGGAAACGTCATTAATGCATTTCTTACGGGAACCTTAAAAGCACCATAAAAACGCGAACCACACCACCTGGAGAATCTGGGGTGCCTCATTTGACAGGCAGCAAGCGCACATATCTGAACTTACCCAAATCGGTATTGAGAAGTCTATGGCAGAGCTGTGATTTCAGTTTACCATTTTTAGCACCCCTGAGTTGCCAGCGAGTCCTGAAGCGCTGCTTCCCCATTTCCCTCAGTGAAGTGGAAACCCATGTGAGGCAGTGCGTGCTACAGCTGCCCATCATCCCATCCGTATTTCCATGGTCACTGCAGCTAACATCTTCCTGCTCCTTTAAACCCTGGAGCAGTGTGGCCTAACCACCAAAGGCCCTGCCAAGGCTCACGTCTCTTGGAAAAAAGCATCCTGTACAGCTGATCTTTTCTTAAGTGCCCTGGCCTCTTCCATGGGAAGAGTCACTGGCTCTCCATTGTGCCATGGCTCTTTTACACATAGACATTTTGGACATTCCAAAGCAGCGCCAAAGCCAAGGTCCTGCCAGGATGAAAGCAGCTGCAAAACCCCCAGGTTGGATACACTGTGTGTGCGGTTGAAGGTGTAGGAAAAAAACATTCCCTGGAGCCCCATGCCAGCTCAGCAGCATCTGCTCCCTGCAGGGAGCACAGCCAGGCAGGGATGGAGCACAGCAACCAGCAGAGTGTAGAGGCTCAGTGTGACCCTCATGCTCAAGACCCATAGGGGCCATTGACCCTCCTGTGGGACATCCCAGTCCTGCAGAATTACCTTCCCTTAAATGAACAAGGATGGGGCTGTCACATATGGCATTAGGCCCAGAGAGAGCCATCACAGGGCACCCGGCTACAGCCAAACCCAGCTTCCCATTGGGTGCTTTCACACATTTATCCCTCTGTGATGAAGCCTGTGAGAGCTCACCCAGAGAGCTGAGCTCTGCCAAGGTAGAAGGACTGGAGCAGGAACCTGCCTGCACTCAGGCTTATACTAAAATAACTGAAATGGCTTAATTCATACCTTTGATTATTTTGGTACAAGTCCTCGTGGGGAAGCCAAAGTTAGAACAAAAGCATTCTATTTTAATTTGGTGTAATTATAGCCTGTCTACCTAGAAAAGCTGAATTGCTTTAGTAATACTACTGCAGCTAATTCCCTAGAGTATGCATGCAGTTGTGCCGGGATAATGTTAATTTGGCTTATTCTCGTGGGAAAAGGGAAAAACATTATGTGTGCATTGCAGGTTGCTTTGCAAACAACTGCAGCTGGTTGAAAGGTTACGGCCATGGCAGCTTGCTGCCACACTTGTTCATGGGTTTGCTGCCTCCATAACAGAGCCACACAGCAAGCGTGCTCCACGGCCACCTGGTTGCAAAATCAGAGCATTTAATTAAGTGTTAGGTGCCTTCAGCCCAGCAGGTGCTCCCCTGACAGGCCTGAGATTCCTGTGTGGCTGCTGTGCTGTGATGGTGCTCAGAGCTGCTGTGCTGTGATGGAGCTCAGAGCTGTCTGTGGTGTGGTAACATCTTGAATGGCGATGCTGTTTCAACAGTATAAGCTCAGTATTAGTGATGCAGGTGACAAATCACATCCCTGACCAAAGTCAGGTACTAACCCCAGTAACCAAAATTGCCATAGGTTCTCTTTTTCCTTAAAGTCAGACAAAAGGAAAATTGATTAATTGCACAGAGGCTTGTGTCCCTTCTTCTGAATTGAAAACAAGTTGCTTTTCAGTGAAACTCTGAAGGTAGTCAGGATCTGCTTAAAACAAGGAATATCTTTAGTAATTTCTGGTGAACTGCATGGAGTATGGGGACTAGATACTGTTATTTCTGGTGCATTTTCTCCCTACTGCTCTGTGCAGGGGGCAGAGCCACATTTGCCACCCAGTGTCTCATTTTCTCATTTTTATTCTGTATTGTTCCCAGTGTATGCCTAGCTGTGAGTCTGCACAAGACAAGGCATTGCTGGTGAGAGGCATGCACATTGGGAAGAGGTACAGCTTTTCAGGATCTAGTTCCCTCAGAGTTCATTCTTCAGGCTCTGAGCAGCACCCAAGAAAGTTGTCTCCCGCACACCTGAGCTTTGACAGAAAGGCCCGTTGTGCCTGAGACGTGGGGCTGTCAAGAGGAGTCTCCATCTCCAAGTCAAGATTTGTGTTACCCTTCTGCCAGAGCCCAGCAGCTGGTAGTTTTCCATCTCCTGAAATCCAGAGGAACTTTCCACCTCAGGGAACAAGAAATTGGAGAAAAGTCAATAGACCAGACTAGCTTCATACCACATTTATGCAAGGAAAGAAATAAAAGGAGCACTATAATTATATTTTAACTACCTTTTATTCTCAGCAGCATCCCATAAATCAGGTACCTTGTTAGTACTGTTGAACAGTGTATGATGCTGGAAGTCAGCACGCAGTAAGTATGCTGACAGTAAAGACTGCAGAGACTGTAAGCTGGTTGGCTTTGGCCATCTTGGGCAGTGTGTCCTGACATGATGAAGTCATGACAGCAGATGAATTTATGTCCATTCTGTCCAGTTTTGGCAAAGAGAAGGTGAGCAGATGTACTGCAATCTCTGACACCACACTAGGATGTGGCCCAACTGGGGGCACAAGGATATGCAAGCCACGCCACTCCTTACTAGCAATGGCAAATGGCAAATTCGTGTCCTGGATCAATGCCATGATGAGAACTCATTAAGATGCACAACCACAAGGAAACCTCCTGTAGGTGGGAGATGAGAGGGCGGGCAATATGCACGGGTGACAACCCATTTGAACAGCACTGAAAGATGATGTGAGAAATCTCCTCATGCAATGATGCAAGCAAAGAATGCCACTTGAACATTTTTAAACACCTTCAGCAGACAAGTACAGCTGATGCATTGAGCTAAGTAGCCTGCAGTGGGATAGCTGTAAGAGTCTGCATTGTTTCTGTGCTCAGGGAGGGGGGCGTGAGTGGATTCAGAGCTGCATGGTTGCCCTATACTGTAATGTACCCTGCTCAGTACAGTAGCCTTTTGTGTAAGAGGATGAGCTAACCGGTTGTTTTGCAGAGGGGGGGCCCGTTTGCACCACAGCAGCAAGTCAGAGCAGCTCCTGGGCAGCCCTGGTGGCAGTGGGCTGAGGGGGCAGTGATGAGGGATGCTGTATCAGATAGCCCCTGTTTCCGAGCTTTTGGCCTCAATCCTATCACAGGCACACATCTTACAGGTTGAACCCAATTGTTTTCAGAGCTCTAAGCTGGGGGATAAACAGGCTTAACTCCCCATAGGTCAACAGGGTGGCTGTTGTCTGTCTCAGGGCTGAATCTGAGGCATTATCAGCCAGTTCACAGAAAAGCTTTTGCTCTATCCTACATGCTTGTGTTAGTCAAATGTTATTCTTCAAGAAAAATGACAGAGAGAGGAAATTTTTTTATCAGGATGTGAAGTAGGTCATTGTTATACGCTGGCTTATCATTTTCCCTATGATACAAAAAATATGAACGGGATGCTGGCCTTGGAGAATGAAAGCTTTCTTTTTTTTTCTTTTCTTGCAGAAACTTGAAAAGCTTGACAGGGAGAGGCAGCATGCTCTGAAGATGATGTGCTACTTGTTCAGGGGCAGGGTATGGCCGCTCTGCAGGACTGTCACCAAGATATTGATCTTTGTCAAGAAGAGCAACCCCAAGATCTGGAAAAAATATCCGTCTGTGATGACTCCATTCATTTTTCAAAGAGTTGGATCCCAGTGACCCAACTGAGCCGATCATTGGCAGGCGAATTGGTGAGAAAAGAAAGGGGAAGAATAGGAAGGGAGGGAGAGAGCAAGGAAAGGACAGCAACCCAGGAAAGAAAAGGCAGCTTTTATAAAGGGCTGCTCTGACCTGCTCTGACTCTAGAGAAGTGCCTTTGAGGCTGTTCTATGAGATCTGTGAGGGGAAAGGGCTAGAGAAGTACAAAATACTGCTACTTTTACATTTGATTTGTAGTTTTAAAAAAATATGTATTTGCCAGAGCTTTTTTTAGTAACATTTTCATGCCCTATGTATGGATTTCAGGGTAGTTTTCACTACCTGGGGAATGGTATCAGTAAGTAGCACACATTATTAACACAATAAACCCTCACCACCCTGCCAGCTAAATTCTGATTGAATTTAGGACAGGGTACCAAAAACTCACAGACAAAACCTGTTGTTGAGATAAACCTGGAAGAAACCCTCACAAAACCAAAACAAAGCACAATAGCTTCAAGGCTCCCAAATTCCTAGTTAATTCAGAAAACAAATTAACCCTAGCCTCCTATCTGCAGTCCCTCTGCAGGAGAACCACAGTGGGAGGTGAGCCCTTTATCTCACTATCAAAATCCTCTTCAGCTGATCTGGGGTCACACTTGCTGAAAAGCACTGCATGTCCTGATTTTGTGTGACAGTCACCAATTTGCCAGCTTGTTGTGTAAGCCCCTCACTGCCTTAGGGCTGCCCCACACCCCTCTGGGCTCACCAGAGCTGGGGGCTCTTCCCAGGGCACTCCCTGCTGGCTCAGTGGACCCAGCAGGTCACCTGGGCACTGCTGGAGACACACTGGATAAGACCTAGGTGGTGGCAGATAAATGTCTTGGTATGAAAAATAACAGAGATACCAGCTTTGCCAAACATCTGACTGATGGAACAGCCCCTGCCCTGGAGTATATTGGATTTCACTGCCCTTCTGCTCACTGGGATTTATAACTATTCTTTTGTTTCTGCCACAGGAGCCCCTTTTTCAGAGATGGGGAGGGAGAAAGTCCAAGAACTAAGCTGGAGGAGAAGAAAACATGCTTGGATAATGTGCTGAACATTGGTGGGAGAGATGGAGGAGAGAGCTGAGCAGAGAAAAGACAGCTCAGTTTGGACACATCTCTGAGAAGCCAGAGCACAGCTGCCTGCACTGGAAATGGGTGTGGTATCTGCAGCACAGGTACTCTTTGCCAGACTGCCTGTCAGCCAGCAGGTGAATCCCCTTATTAGTTTTCCTTAGCTGGCACAACCCAACTAGTTCCCCAGGTGGATTCCCAATACAGCTGTCAAAATCCTAGTCTGCCATGCTTCTGTTCTTTAAGGGTTCTTTCCAGCAGCTGGTAAAACTTTCCTTTCTCCTATGCGTTCCCTTCGCTGTTAGAGCAGACTAGTGAGTAACACCTCTCACTGGGCCATACACACCCTTGTATGAGGGGTCAAACCAGCTTCCTAATGGGACCCTTCACTCTTGTTAACAATGCTGGGATGTGAGGCGAGCAG
>NW_005054348.1:3721840-3730029 GCF_000277835.1 Geospiza fortis | reverse complement strand
CTGCCCCCCCCCACCACAGAAAGCTTGGCCCAGCCAAGACTTCTGTGCTGATCTGCCTTTGCAGATAGTTTGTACCATGCATTTTCTGTTGGTTACTCTGAAAGTCTGAAAAACAACAACTGGTCTTAGTGTTATCTCTTTTGGAGCCAGCCGCTTCCTCTTGGTATCAAACTTGGAAGAACCTCATAGCCACTGCTGAAAAGCCTTTTCCCTTTCCGCATTTAAAGATCTTTTCCAAAAGCAGTTGATAGGATGTCCTTGGTGGGGATTGAAAGGCTTGGAACAAGCAATGCAAGTGTTGCTTTTATTGAAAGTGAGCAGGATGTTCTTCTCTGATAGTTGTCTGACTATGAGGGTAGGAATTGCAGGAAAGCATCCACAGCTCCAGGGCAGCTTGGCAGAGGAGGAAAGTCATGGCTTTTTCTGTGCTGCATGGTAACAAAGAAGGCAAGAAAACAAAGAACAGGATTCACTTAGTGTGGAGCAAACCCTGCCATCCAAAACAGCACTGTCCTGGCTCGGGTGTATGTGGAGGCTCCCAGGTTCTCCAGCTTAGCTGAGCCAGCCATGTCCATCCCACATCCCTGCTGCTGGCAGCCACAGCTGGGGAGGAGCAGGCACTTCTCAACACACCATGCTCCACCCCAGAGTCTGCTTTGGTAGAGAACTGTGAGCAGGTTTGGTATACTGGAAAGCAGTTATACAGACATTATATTTCTCTTTTCAGGGACAGAATGAAAACTTCCTATTCCCAAGTCTTCAGGACAGCACTTTTCAACCATAATAGGTATACATAATCAGACATACAAGCCAGGCACAGTATAAGGTTTTCTTTCCCTTTCAAGCATCCCATCTCTTCCTGCGACTCCCTCCCTAGCATACAAGTCTGGGCCCAAGAAATTGCAAGTCTAGTTCATTGGAGGTGGATTTTGAAACAAAGAGTTGCCAAAACAGTTCTACCAGCATGGCTCTGCAAGGCAAACTCTTCCAGAATGGTTTACTTTCCCAAAGTAGTGTTTTCACCAGTCTGGTTTAAAGCAGTTTTCTGAACAGAATGAAATTCCAAGGACTCCTTTGCTGGATAACCTTGAAGGTTAGTGTCCTTTCTTAGCTGGGGAGGGAGCAGACAGAATTCATATGCCAAAACCCAAAACTGTACAGGAAAACTTCTGTTGAGCACAAACTGGGCCTCAGTTTGTCAGTGTTTGAGAAGGTACTTTGTAGATGTCTTGAAGTCCTCAGACTAAAGATGTGAACGAGGGCATTTCTGGTAGATAATGTGATCCTGGCTTCAAACCTGTTTCTTCTGCTGCTTTACAGGTCTCCATATCTTTGACAGAGAGAGTTAGAGCAAGAGGGATGAAAATGCTGGACCTCTCCCAGCTCTGGTAGTTGTGGAGAAGCAACCTAGGGGCTTTGAGCACCAGCCTCTGTTAGCTGTAAATGCAAACCACTGAAAAGCACCAGAACTTTCCCACTGAAGTAAAGGCATCGGGACCAGGAGATTAATGGGTTGCCAGCTGTGTCGGCATGATAAGCCAAGCAAAAACCTAGACTCTTTGGAAAATGGATTGAGACCTGAGCAGGAACACATGGCAAATCAGCCAGAAGCCACACATGGAAAACTGAGCAAGGCAGCGTGGGCAAACATTCCTTATCTTCACTTTACGTCAATAGAAATGGCATTGTAAAAGAGGCAGCAAAGTATTGGCTGGAGAGGAGGAGGGAAAAGTCCACAAACTTTCTTGGCCATACATGTAGGTTTTAAAATGCCACTGTTTTCCTCAGAGACTTGTCATTGAAAACAAGCATCCAGCAAAAACCACCCAGCAAGTTCTTCCAGAAGGCTTGTTTGCTTGTTGTGGTGGGTTTAGCTGGGCTGTGCTGGCAGAAATCTGCCTGCCACTGCTGTTGTGCTCCAGAGGCGGTCAGGAAAGTACGACCTCTTAAACCAGTCTAAAGCACAGCTGTGATAATTACACCATCTACTATGATTTGCCACAAAATAGGACTCAGGGGAGAGGCAGACCTCAGAAGTCTGGGCTTTCTACAAGGTGATGTTGTCTGCAGCCATGTCCCTGTTTCCCACAGCTCCTGCTTTTACAGCAGCCTGGCCCAATTACCTTCATTGGCCTTTTCTTTGCTTTCTGGTTTTATTATTTTTGTTAAGGCTAATTAACAGAAGAGTGGATGAGTCCCAGATTTTGTGGTGGTGGTGGTGGTACTTTGCATTTTGCTGAGTTTTCCTTTTGCTTTTAAGCAATTGTATGTAAGAAAATAGTCTTTCCTACCAGAGGCAATAGTGAGAAAGAAGAAAACTCAGCAAGGAGAATAACAATTAAGGTAAAGCCATGAGTAGGTTTTGCCTCCTCCCTCAGTTTTGCAGCCGCACCCTGAGTGGGTAATGGGCCCTGACTGCAACTGTGCTGTCAGTGCCCTGGAGCAGGGAAAGGCACAAATATTCCCTCCACACAGGTGTGCAGGTGTCAGTGGGAGGTGAGCTGGGAGAAAAAGCAGGCTGGGATAAACACAGCTGAAGCCTCACAACCTGGATCCATATGGCCCCTGGATCCATCCCCTGCCCTGCAGAGCCTCGGGCTGGCCGCTGGCCGGAGCAAAGCTCATTGCTGGGTTATGGGCAGGGCTGGGCTCACTGCACCTGGCTGTCTTAGGGCAGGGCCACCCACCTCACACTGGTGGAGAGTTGCAAATCCCCACTCCAGGTGCACAGGGCTCTGCAGGGACTTTAGCTTAATGCCTGGAAGCTGGCTCTGGAAACATGAAGGTGCTCCGTCAAAAGGTTCTGTTGATCAGGTATCAAAGTAATGATATCACTCATAAAAATAATCTCAAAAGAGGATTGTTGGTAAAACAGTATTTTCGTATAATGCCACAATTAATGAACACAGATTCTCTGTATTTGCAGTCCCTGACACCATAGTGATGGACATGATTCAAGAACAGATACAGGTGACCCAGTAGCTGAGTGACTGAGCATCTCCCTCTTAACACACACATGGGGAAATAAATGGAAAAGTTGGAATGGGGAAAATGGAAAATCCATGGTGCTGATTGCTTTCTGTTTTTCTCAGGAGAGGAACTTCAGGCAATGTTTCTGTGAAGCACTGAGCAGCTTCTACTCCTTCTGACCCCACCAATTTCCTCTGCACAAACTATCCATATGGATTTGATGTGTGGCCTCTGAGAGGCCCTGAGGCCTCCTATGTCTCACTAAGTCAAAACGTATGGGGTAGAGAAGCCATGTCCCTGCCTAAGCTTCTGCAAGTCCCTCAGGGTCAAGTTAAGTGCAAGTCTGATCCTGTTCTCTGAACCTGGCTTGCCTGGTGCATGCTTTAATCTGCCTAGCCTCACCAGGCTGGGTTTCATCTCAGCTGCAGAGCTCAAAAGGAGGTGACCCCTGTATTGTCCCATGGAGTCCTGGGCAGCTCAACGTCCCCACCAGGCCAGGGGCACATCTCCATGGCTGGCTCACCCTCACCAGCTTCAAGCCCTGGGGCTGGGGCAGGAGCTTAAGAAACAAGAGGGCTGTGGGACTTGAAGGCTTCACTGGAGTCATGTACCCCTTTTAGTGTTTCTGGGAGTCTCCTTCTGCCCTCAGACCCAGGGGCTTTACAGGGCTTCCCTGCTCCACAGGGATGCCAGGGTGAGTCAATCCATTAAAAGCTGCACACTGCTGAGATACAAAGTCTACAGCCACATGAGATAATAGAGCAGGGAGTCTTTTCCACTCCCAAGACCTACTGGCATTCCCAGCTATGCCCAGGGAGACAAGCTCCTGTCCCCCAGAGCGGGAGGGCTGTGCCCAAACCACCTGCTGAGAACCATCCTGGCTCCTGAAACATGCCTGGGCGTTGGCTGCAGGTGTATTTGCTTGGTCTGGGACAAACTCCTGCAAGGACAGTGCCAACCATTTAACTGTATGGGCAACTGCCTGGGCCTGTGCCCTGCCTCCTCTTTATTAATTTATTAGTACCTTGCTGCTAGCCTGCACTTGTACAGACAGAGAGCTTGCCATGAGCAAGGACAATGAAGTGCCTGTGAGGGGAAAGTTAAAAGCACTGTATTTGTTTTGTAAGAAAAAGGTGCATTCTTCTCTGCAGTTCAGTCTCTTTGGTCACTGCAGAGCTGGGTTTGGTCGATGCAGGTAGTGTGATTTTTTGTGCAGTGCCTGCCAGAGGGAGCCTCGCTGGCCACGCATCACTGCCACCCCAGCAGATGCTGCTGCTGCTGTTATGAACAGTACTGCAGCCAGGTTTAAGACAGGGATGTAATGCTCTAAGTGGCCAGCTTACCAAAGAGAACAAAGAAATTATTATAGGGCCAGGGAAAAAATAAGGGGGGAAAAAAAAGCTAAAACAAAACAAAGAGCCATTGACAAGAGACACAAATTAGCTGGGTCTCGAGTGTCCTTCCCCATCTGATAAAACAAAAATGTTCAGAGCAACAATTAACAAAAAATATATGAGGGGTAGAATATCTCTGTTTAGCTCCAGGTACTGACTACTGTACAGGGCTCTATTTTTTTTGAAAGCTGCATTTTGCAAAGAAAGGGAAGCCCTCCTGAAGGGCAATAAAGGAGCAAAGTGGGCTCAGAGGATACAGGAGTGTGCTTTGGCTGCTTCTAGGGAAATACTGCTAGAGGTAGAAATTAGCCCTGGAAAAGCACTCAAAACTCAAAACTAGAGGCAAATCCAGCAGGTGTTTAGGGTTGGGAAGACAGTGCTGAATAAAAGCAATGCAACAGAAAAGGATGGCTGTGGAGAGTGCTGCTCCTGGGCTGCTCTGGGGTTCATTGGTTGTTGTTGGCTCACTGGCCGGCACTGAGGTGAGGGAAGCGTGGGCTCTCCATGCAATAGGGCCTTATGGGGAGCTGAACACTTCACTTTTGCCACAGCAAAGGGAAAAGAAATAATCCATTCTCCACAGTACGTGAAGCAAGGGATGAGCTCAAACTGCAGCATGGAAAGCTCAATACAGATGGTAGAACATACTTTCCAGAGGTGTGGGCAATTGCATATTGCAGTTGCCTCCAGGGACTGAGGCATCTCCAGCAAGGTGAAACACTCAGGGCTGTCAGGAATGGTTAGGGACAGCCCATTTTGTTTCTAGGTAGCTGGGATGCAGTGATGTTTCCTGACAATTGCTCTTCCAAGCATACCTTTGTAAAACAATGCAAAGACTGCCAAGTGCTATGGTTCCATGGTGATTTTCACTGACAACAGAAAGAAAACCAGAGAGAGCCTAGGATATATTTCAGTGCTCTTGCTCCCTCACTGCAACATTTGTTTGTGTATGTGGAAGTAGATGCACCAGTTCCATTCACTTTTTCTCCATTCACTTCACTGATCAGCTCCTTTTGTCATGTGGATCACCAGTGTGTCCCTGAAGAGCAGCCTGAAAACCACATGAGCAGATATCCTCATGGGAGCCCTTTTGGGTCCCTTCCTTGTGTGTGCCCAGCTGACCAGTGCCAGGCACTGCCCCAGGCGATCACTTGTCTCTGTGGGGAGGCACACATGGATGTTGGGTTCTGAGCAAAGCCCTGCCTGTCTTGTACTGCTGCCACTGCCTGCAAGAAGACATAATCAAGACCTGTCAGATGTACAGCTGAGAAAGATCACAGAAACAAGAAATGACACTTGTTTCTTACAGTCTTGTGTTTGAAAGAAGAAGTTGTTCTTAGCTATATCGTTTACCTGTATCACACCATCTCTCTGTAGTTTCACTGGAAAAATCTCCATTTGGTTTGCAGTGGTTCCTCTTTCCTTCCCTGCTGGATTGACAGGCTCAGCAGGTACCCTCGAAATTGCTGTAAATTCCTTTGACTTTGCACAGCAGCTAGTGGCATCATGGATTATTCAGTCAACATTAACCCAACAACCTTATTGCCATAGCATGAAGCCGAAGGGGAAAGCCCTATCTTTGTTAGTAAATAATTAAAATTTCTTTTGTCAATAAATGGAGGAAGTATGAATTGAAGATGAAGAAATAAAAACTTTTTTTTCCCCAAAGCAGTGGGAACTGGATTCTGCAAACTCCTATGCAGTTTGCTTCCCTGTTAACTGAAGCGTAAATGTTCTTGCGTTCAAGGCCTCTCTCCCCTGACTGGAGCTCTTCTGCATGGCTAGTCCTTCACAAGCTAAGTGACAATAATAAATTGTCCTACTTAAGCAAGGGACCCATTTCACCTCCTCACCACACTCATTAAAAAATGGCAATGCTAAATACACTTAAAGATCAAAGGCCTGGTATGCAAAACAGGTCCTGTGCAGCAAACTGATGGGCTCCTTAGGGTTTTGTCGCTATGGTACTACTGCCTTGACAAGTTAAAATATCCCTTGTCAGCCTCTGTGGGAGCCTAGACAGAGAGGGAACCCTCAAAAAATAACTGAATACTGTCTTTGACTACAGTCACTGAGTGGTTAATTTTTTTTAAAGCTTTAATCATCTTTGACTTCAGGTTTGGCTATTAACCCCACCAACTGATCATTAACTCTACTGACTGAATGACTGATTTCCAGAGGATTGGTCCAAAGAAGGATTGGTTTTTAGGTGGTTTTTTTTTTTTCCTGAAGGACTTTAATATCTCAGACCAGCAGACAGACAAGCTATTGAATCCCCTGTAAGACTCGGGCTGAGGAGGGAGGTATTGCAGGTTATCTGCATAGAAACACACTGCTCAGAGCTGATAAACTCACTGACACTCTATCCTGCTTTCCAATTTAACTCAAGCCTTGCTAAGCAGTAGGAGTAACCTGACTGAATTGTTGAGGGTCACAGCTTGAGGTCTTTAATCAACATTCCCAGCTTAATCAACGGGACTTTGGCAAGCCTAAAATGCAAATCAGGATATTTCTGGTATTTACCCTGGTGCTTGTCCTTTTCCTTCCAGAAAAGGACTGGTGCTTGTCCTTTTCCTTCCAGAACAGCTGGTTAAGGATAAATATAATATTGATGCAGAAATGATCAAATGTCATTTGGACTTCTTTTTTTGAGCCCTTTTGTCTTTAAAATGCCTACAGTTGAAATTTTCTAAAGGAAATTTTGCTGTTTAGAGAAATGATCTGCTAATAAATGAAAGGAACATTTTTTTTTTCATTTATAAACTATTCTGACTCACAGTCCATATCCTGAGCCACAAGACCATCCCGCCTTCCTGACTTGAGATCCCTAAGACCTAAGAAGCTGATTCTGACTCAGCAGAGAAGGGCTGGGATTGGACTGTGTTTGCTGTGTGTATCTTTCTTCCATACATGACACAGATAGAAATAAATTAGGAAAAAGCCTCTTGTACACTGGCCCTGATTTCTCCCTGGGAACCACTGGGGTCTTGATTGCCCCCTGTGGTATGAGAATGAATTAAGCTCAGATTTATAAATAGCAGCCTAACCACTCCTGTGCTGACAGGCACAAATGTCAGGAAATATGTAGTTAGTTACACTGGCGCTGCATCTTTTAACTTTAATTTAAGTACTTCTTTCATACCAGGGGAAGCAGAATAACACATCTGGAACTAAAAGATTCCTGTTAGACTTTTCACCTAACTATTTCCAGGTTTCTTCCAGATAGGAGTTTTCAGCAAAATGTTGTCTAATTGAAAAATTCTGTTTCCCTAAAACTATTGTTTTTCTTATGAGACCTACAAAAGAAAACATACCCAATATATCTCTCAAACAAAACTAATAAGGAAAAAATTATGAATATCAAAGCATCCCTTTTTCTGTTGTTGACATGTAGAATAATATTTTCTTTATTCAAATGTCTTCTATAATTTAAATAATTTTACTTTTAAGTAATAATAATAAAAAAATCTTGAAAGCACTGAAATTTAATATTACCATTGATTCAAATGGTGTTTTTTATTGCTTGCCTGCAAATATTTTCCACTGCCTTGTTTTCTATCCCATTTTGTGATTTGACTTTTTCCATTTCAAGCACCTTCTCTCAGCTGAAAATGGTAACCAGATATTTTGTGCCTGAATAAAAAATAGGATGAAATCCCAGCTAAGACAGCCCACATGTGCCTCTGGAATACATTCACAGAGGAGCAGCACACCTGTGCTATGGCTTTGGATATAATAGCAAGGTTTTGCTATAAGTCAGCCAGGTGAGGAGTGCTCCACCAGACTGACCCTGCTACCACCCTCCTGTATGGAGCTGCTAGCATG
>NW_005054348.1:3720720-3721830 GCF_000277835.1 Geospiza fortis | reverse complement strand
CAGCAGGACCACAAAGTGGACAGGACTACTCAAAAACCGGGGGAGAATGATTTTTCTGCATACATTTATTGAATTCTCCCATTGCAGAAGTGCAATCGTGTTGATTCACAGTTGGCAGGATGAACGCCCCAGTGTAACAAAAGCAACAGGTTTTCCAGTGTTCATTTCCAGTGCTAAAATCCCTCTGAAAAATCTGTTCCTTGCAAAGGGGGGGACTGTTCCTGGTGGAGCAAAGCTCACAGTGAAGTACCAGCTGTAGTATTGGAGCCAAGAAGTTGCAGAGGCAGCTGCTGCCTGCTTTTCCCGTGTTGCCTGCCTGCCTCCAGCCCTGCAGAGTACTGGGACCAGGAGTGCATCAGTAGCGCTGGCTGCATCCACACACGTGTAAAGCTGCCTCCTCAGGCTCAGGCTGTGGCAAGATCATATTAGAAATATTTATCCAGCTTCCAGGAAAGAAATAGCACCGCTGTCAATATAGTTCATAGCAGGGCCTCTGGCAAAAACCTCAGTATATAACTACAGCCACCTCCAGTCACAGCTGTCGCTGTGCCTGAGGGCAGAAGCCACAGTAAAGCCTGGACCCAGGAGCAGCAGCTCTGTGCCGGCTGCACTTGCTGTGTGCCTGGGGCTGGGATGCTGAGCTGCTGGGGCCGAGCTGCAGGCTCTGCGGCTGCTGGCACATGGAGCTGTGCAGCTCTGGTGCAGCTTTACAGCTTGGTGCTGTGCTGGATGATGGGCTGTGGGCACGGGTGTAGGCGCTGCAGGGCTGCTGGGATGTGGGGATGCTGAAATTCGGGCATTCGGGAATTTGGGACTTGGTGCTAGTCTGCCGGTCTGCAGGGCTACAGAAATGGATGCAGGTCTGCCGGTGGGCTTGGCTGTGAGGCTGCCGGGACACCGAGCTGGGGAGGCTTCTGGGTGCTGGGCACAGGGAAGCATTGGGCGGGAGGGCTGCGGGATCCAAGGCCGCAGGGCTGCTCAGTGGAGGGGCTGGAGGATGCGGAGTGGCGTGCAGGGGCTCTGCGGGGCTGCGAGGCTGCTTGCGGGCTGGGAAAGGTGCAGGCTGGGGGAGACGACGAGTCTCGGGGGCGGCTGCTTTGTCTTTTCCCC
>NW_005054348.1:3710774-3720158 GCF_000277835.1 Geospiza fortis | reverse complement strand
GGGCTCCCTCTGCTGGCCCTGCTGCCTTGGCGCCCTGGAGCGGCCACTTCCCTGCACGCCCGTGCCCGGCTTCAGCTGTGATTCCCACAGAGATTCCCACAGTGTCTTGGAGGGTTTTTGTTCCCTTTGTGCCTAGAACTGGCAACAGGAGCCTGCATGCCTCGTGTGCGGTGTCCTGCGGCGCCATCAGGTTACTGATTTGTTCCCTTAGCCACAGTTTAGAGATCACAGGTTTGCACTCTGAGGCCAGTTTTCCACTGGCTAGAGTCACTGACAGGACACCAAACCTTGGCATCGTCCTTGATTGCAGCTTGCTGTGGCCGTGTGTCAGGAATGGCACCTGCTGCTCTCAGCATCCCTCTTGTCCAAACTGCACAGCAATCCTACTAAGCACCACAACAAAATTCTGTTTATAGGTACTTAATGAATCTAACTCTCCTTCTCCCAGGGACAACTGGGATACATACACAAGCACTGCATGGTGGGGGTATTTTTATTTCCTTATTGGATACTTTTGCTTCCTACTCGAAAAAACCTCCAATATCAGGCATGTCCTGCTGCAAGTATAAATAGGCTTCATTTCTTCATCTCCACATGGATGAACTAAAAAATTATCTCCCTGGTTCACTACTCATCAAATGTAGGCAGTGCTAGCCCCTCGGACACGGCAGGCAGTACAGTGAGTTTCCCAGAGCTGTCCTGTACAACTTGTGAAGAGTTAGCAGCACCACTACACCTTAGGGAGAGAGAGCTGGCACAGTGTTTCTCACTCATGTGCTCCATGGACCACTTCTGGAGCTTTCTCTCCAGGCACACAAAACCTTGATGCTTGAACTGCTCATGGATAGCTGGAGGAAAACACACTTTGGTTTTACCCGATTTTTAATTTGCAGACCCCAATATTTTCCAACAGAGGTGCAGACCATCCGTCGCAAATTTAAGGCAACTGGCAACAGGGTTGATTTTCTTAGCTCCCTTTCCCCAGCAGATAACCCTCAGGGCCTGCAGACAATAGGCTGCAAACTGTTGGCATTGATAGATGAGCTTCCTCCCCTTCCATACAGCTTGGAAAATTGCTTGCCTGTCTCTTATTTAAACAAATAAAATATTCCAACTCCCGACAATGCTACAGCTAATAAAGGAAAGAGGGATCAGTTTAGGATTTGAGCCTCTTACCTCCTGATTCTTTCTATCCCTCCCCACTCTGTTCTAGCACCCCTTTCTTAGATTTTAATTAAATAAGAAAATTTAATAACAAACTCAGAATGTTAACCAGGATAACTGGGTGAGGTGAGGGACAGAAAAATCCTTTGAAAGGTATTGGTGTTTCAAGCAGTAACCTTGATGTAGGATTTGAGCTGGCAAGGTGGGGATTTATGGTCTTTTCTACACCAGCAGCACAGAGAAAAATCACTTTCTGCCTTTCCTACTCCTGACAGCCAAGCCTCAGCCAACCGATATTCTCCGCATCAGCAGCCAGGGATGGGAGTCTGTCACAGAAGGAGCCAAACACGCATAGCTGCAGCACCAGCATGAATACAGATACACAGAGCAGGAGCACGTTTTGTGCTGCAGACCCCTGGAGGCAAGCTTGGCTTGCAGCTCACATACATGCATGCCAAGATACCTGTGTGTGCTGCAGTATAGGCGTGTTCAAATCCTTGCACTGCGAAGTACTGGAGCTATTTCAAGGATGGGGAAGCATCTGGCTAAAAAAAAACCCTTGTGTGTTTGGGCCTGGCTCATTTAAAACTCTTGTTTCTTCCAGAATATTGGAAGTAATGAAAGTGCCTGCAGTAAAATACCTGATAAGCCTCTCTTCCTCTATAGAGAGGGTAAATGCATGTCATTTTCCAATTAGCTCTTGCTCTGAGCAATTACGTTGATCAAATAATTGAATAAGTGACAGGAATGTGAATTCTGGAGACAGTTAATTTCATTCATCTGCCAGTTTATAGCCTGACTTGCATGAACGCATAAACCAGGCTAACGTGTTATTTATAACTTTGAAAATGCAATTATAGTAAGTCAAACATGAAGAGTTGTGTGTGCAGAGAGGAAGGTTTCTGCTAGTAAATTATAGTAATAGCATAATGAGGGAATTTGTTCTTTATAGCCAGCACGTAGGACAGGAAGGATGTGAGACTTTTGTTTGAGAGAGTGAACAAGGCTGGTGTCAGGATCAGCAGGTGGAGCAATGGCCCTGGCCTGAATGCGGGGCAGAGGGGCAGCTAAGCCTTACCCTGCTGTTTTGTGAGGCATTGTGTGTGTTGTGTCCTGCCCCTGGGACTGTCAATGAGGGCTAAACATGTCCCCTATACTCTTCTCTCCAAGTGAAGCTGAGCATCATTTTTGATGGAGAACCAGGACTGGGATCCTTTGCATGAAGGTGAGAGCAAGAGATACAAACCAGTTGTTTTCTGCTTGGGGTTGGTCTTCGATGAGCATCACAGTGCTCTGGAAAAAGCTCCAGTTGAGTGTGCTCAACTACAAATTACTTAGAACAACCCTTGAAGTCAAAACCAGGTCCTTGACTTCCATTAAAAGTATCAATCCTTCTTGCAAGTTTTCTTCAGGAAAAAAAAATTAAAATTAAAAAGCTCATCAGGAATACAAACCATTTGATATTTCTTCTTAAAGCTATCTTTAGATTGTCTTAACTGATCATATCTTTTATCTGAACCCCCTGTAGCAAGCTTGCCTACCACACTAATTAGTAGAGATACACAGTAATAAAAATAGTGTGCAGGCATGGGCCACTGCCTCACAGGGAGTATTACCTGGTTGAGTGCTACACTGGCTGCAAGGAGGAAATCTGTGCAATTAATTGCTTCCTGATTAAAGGCATTTGCAGTCTGGCCCTTAAATCTTCAAGGCCTATTTGCTCACAGTACTCAAAACAGCAGGATTGCCCCAGACAGCAGGATTCAGTGTGGTAATTTTGGTTGGAAATAAGCACTTTCCAGTCTAAGCATATTTTACCCCAAGCTGAATACTTAGAAAGTGCCCCAGTCCAAACTAAAGGGCCATAGAAGGACTTATGGGGATTTAAAACATTTTCTAAACCTAAGAGCTTAGTTGAGCTCTTACCATTTTCCAGTGAGGACATGCTCTTACAGGAATTAATTTCACAGGGCATGAGGCAGCAGAGGCAGAAACCCCACAGGACGTCTCAGGCTGAAAGGCTATTTAAATGGTAATAAACTTCAGTGGATGACAAAAACTAGTGACTGATTAGAGGCACACCAGGAGAGGGGTTATCTGGTGTGAAGCTGCGGGGTGGGGGCACCGGGGCCTTCTGTTCCCTGCACACATCTCTTGTCCCCAGGCCAACAGGATGGGGTTAATCCTGCCGGCAGGGAGGAGGCCTCTTTCAGGCCAGTGGACAGCAGGAGGAAAAGGCTCACCACGGGAGGTTCTGGAGCTGGGCACAATGAGGGAGGGTGGTGTGTGTCAGGAGGCTGGGACAGTGCCAGCCAGCACTGGTGTCAGGCTCAGGTGGAGCCACATCTCAGAACAGCAGGTGATCCAGGCTCCATGTGCACCCGTTCTTAAGTGTCATCATTTCCTCGAGGGCATTTCCTCCCCCCTGATGTGGCGTCACCTATTACAGCCGGTCAGATGAAGTGACTTTATTTTAGCATGTCCAACACTGTTATTGCTGCCTCCTGGAAAGTTGCAGCGCTGATGATTTATGGAGCCTACTGTTCCCACCTAAGAAGGGCAGGCTTTGTTTGGGCCCACCATTTGTCACACTAGAGCTGAGATGTCCCAGAAACACACATTTTGCTTGCTTATGCGGTGCTGTCGCTCTGGTGCTGCTCTCCCATCCCTTCTTTGCCAATTGTTTTTGCAAATTTCAAAAGAAATTTACCAATCCTCCACTCGTGAAAAGCGCTTTAGGATCTAATTGCCTCTGACTATGGGAGTGGGCTTCCCTAATTCAGGGGGGCATCTTCAGTGTGTATTTAAGCACCTTGCTGGGTGGAAGTCAGAGGGACAAAGATTACAGATCTTTCTTTGCAAGCCTCCCAATCCCCCTCCTCCCCATCAGCTTTGTCAATGAGAAGAGCAGGCAGGCAGTTATACAGCCTGAATTGTGCTAGGACAGATGTACAGACTGTAACTCAGCATTCAGTTTGACATCCTTCCTCCACAAAGAGAGTCTGGCACCTCTGCTGGAGAGGTTATATTGTGGAGTGGGAAAACAAACAATCCTGCCAATTGTTAGTGAGGGGGAAATAAAGCAGAGCAGACGCTGCTTATCAGAGATCTGCATTTTGAGAGAAAAATTCACTGAATCCTGAGGAAGGAAGGATTCTCTGCAGAGCTTCAAGTACTCTCCTGACAATCCCATCCTGCAGGAGCTGGGGTCCTTCCTATAGTGAATACTGGGTTTGGAAAATTAACATAACAGAAATCCCCAGACTGCAGCAGTGCAGTAGGACTATAATTAAAACAAAACAAAGCAAAACACATTAGTGTGACTGGCACAGATTGTTTGTGAATTGTGATTTTTAGTAACAGTAGGAATGACTCAAAGCCCAGAGAACTCAAAGTCCAGAAGTCAGGAAGAGTCTGAAGTAAAGTTTTCCCTCATCCCAGTCAGTTTGGAGAATGTCTGAAGTTCAGATTTTAATTTTGCCAAAGTTTGCAGTGTTTAGAGTCACATGCCTTGTATCACAATGGATTTGACTAAGTCTCTCTTACCTTCATGAGACTCTTGATTTTGTTTGGATCAGTTTCTGGGAGGACAGAGGAAGAACAGTGTGTCTTGGTGCAATTAGATGAAAAGCTGTATGCTTTTAATTTATTTTTTTAATAACTTGAAAACATCATCAATCTGAGCATCTCCAAGGTTTTGCCAAGCAGCAGTGAAGTTAACACTGCCCGCTCTTCTCCCTGGTCCACCTTCCTGGTGCATTGCATTCACTAATCACATGCCAAGATATTATTAGCACACCTGAACAAGATTCCCAACAGCTGGAGGACCACACTGTATTTTGGGCAATCTAAGGTGATGCCTCAGGGTCCAGCTCCTGCCTTGACACGAAGAGATCAATCTCTCAACTTTTGTACCAGCTTTGCTCTTGCAGTGGCTGGTGAGAGCAGATGGAATGCAGTCGTGTCTGATTGCAGGGGGTACCCGTGTTCCCTGCATCACCGAGGGGAGGCTCCCCAATGCACGGCTCCTGTGGGACCCCCACTGGTGGCCCTGCACCACCGCAGCTCCCTTCAGGAAATTTGGGAAGCAGCTCCTCTCCATCCTCCCAGTATCTCCCACTTGGGTGGGAAGTGAGATGCTCTGTCCATCAAAAGGAATGTGGCTACTGCATGGGGAGGGAGAGACAATAAATACCTCAGGGCCTCCCTCAGATGGGTGATCTAAAATTGCCTTAAAACTGCCCTGATCAGGCATGTAAAGCCCCAGGAAGGGCACTACTGCTCAGTGGTCAGCACAGGCCAGGTCCCTTGCCAGTACTTTATCCGTGCTGTGTCAAACTGAGCACATCTGTAGCAGATAATCTAGTTCAGCTTGTAACCCTGAAATTGAGAACTGTATTACAGAGCATATTGAGGCTGCTGAAGCTGTATAAGCAAAGTTTTCTAAATACACAAGAGGTAACAACTCTGTGTCCAAGATGGCTCCAGCAAATTCTGATCTATTACTCCAGTCAACATTCCTTGAAGAGGTACATGACATAAATCTATTTTCCCCAGCTTGAGGTGTTTCTCTCTCCACTATGCCTCAGATTTTGTAGGGATTGAAGGCATATCACTACTCCTGAACCTGTGAGGAAAAAGATGTCTATGATCACAGACCTGCTTGGCAGATAAGCCCCATGCCAGATTTGATTTTCATCAGAGAAAATACACTGGAGAATCTGCAAAACTACTAATAATTTTAAGTAAAAGGTAACCCAGTTCAATTGAAACAGTTGGGCAGCAAAGGGAATACAAAGAGTGTGTAAGTTATAATGACAGGTGGTGGGGACCTTCTCTGTTACCATGCTGGAGTGCAAATCTGCTCTGTGAGCATGGAGTTACACAGGAATTTCAGCCCAATATTGAAGTAAAATGACCAGAGGTCACACAAACTTGACTTGAGAAGTCACTAATCTGAACATTTTACATGAGACATAAAACTGCAGCTTTTCACATCTCTGCAGAGGCTTGAAGTGTAGCAGTGTTTTTCTGGCAGAACACAAGTCACATGTTGGTACCTACCTTAAAGAAGAGGAGAAAGGTGAGATACTCTAGAGGATACCTGCCAGTGGTGCAGAAACACCTCAAGAACTAAAAAATGAACAGAACAAGAATTAGAAAATGCAGAACACAACCACTACCAAGGAATGAAAAAGACCTGAACATAACATGTGGATCATTCTCTGCAGCATCTTCTTCCCCCAGCATGCTACCCAGAACCTGCCAAGCCACACTGCAGGGCAGCACAGCTTCCATGCCTGGGCCTGCTCTCCGCCTGCTGAGTGCACAAAGCTCCACCTAGTGAGGGCACAGGCTGTACTACACATTCAGCACCCAAGGTAAGTAGGGACGGACTCCAGATACTAAAAAGTCTGGAAGGTAACAAACCCTTTAGCATTATGCTGCCTCGGTGTTGATAATCCATCACACATACACACAAAGTCCCATCAGAGAGTACAGCCTCTCTATGTCCAGAAACACTTTCTTCCAGCCTCACCTCGCTGAAGTGACTTTGTAAGAATGTAACTGAAGTGACATCACTTGGCTTTCATCAGCTGGCTGCTGCTCACCTCTCCCTCAAAAGGGACTCACCTGAAGCTCTCTGACTTCACTGAACTCCAAACCAACATCCTCCTTCTGATGATCAAAACAAATACACCACTAGTGCTGTAGGTCCAAAAGTTTTAATACATGGTCCTTACTGTTCAGAAAAGTTATTGCTTTAAATTCTAATACATAAATTTACCTGAATTTTAAAAAATAATTTTACACAATTTTGCCACAGTACTCAAAGGAAACCAGATTTTATATGCAGTTGTCTCAAAAAAATATTAGTGCCTTCTCAAATTAGCAGAACTGTAGTTCATTCAGTAGTTACTGCAAATCCCAACTTGAACAATACTATCGACACAAGTGTACAGCTCAGGAAAAGGAAAGTGCCATTCCAAAACGGAAATTTTTTAAACTATGACTCAGCATATACTGTTTTTTCTCTCTTAACCAAGTTAACATAAAAGAGTGTTTCATTTAATTCCACACTATTTTCTTGATGTTAGTTTTTCTTTTATGATGACTTAATTGGGGGTCACAAGTTACAAAACATCAATGCCATTTATAGCAGTTTATACAATCCACACTTGTTTGAATTGTGACAGGCACAGGAACATGATGTTTGATGACTCAAATGAAAAGATTCCCAGATGCATTAAAACCAACATCAATGTAAGCCCACTGCTCCATGGAAGACAGCAGAGACAAAATCAGCAGGCTCAGTGTGCCATGAATAGATTGATGAAGGGCTCAGTGACAGAGGCATAACAGAGCATGTGGCAAAATTACATTCTACATTTCATCCTCTGTTGAGGGTAAGCTGTGCTACACCAGCTCACAATAGAGGCATGAACAGGGCTCTCTTCCTTTTCAGCCTCATGTTAATGCTTGGGAATTGGGAAACTGCAATTCAGCTTCTTGGATAAAATACCCAAGCATCACAATAATTAGTCTAGAGTTCCAGATCTAACCCTTCTATTGCAAACACAGACACACACAAAGATAAGGCTCATCTGTATTTATTCTGCTTTCTTCTGCTGTTAAATAAAAATAAATATATCTATGTTCACAAAAAAAAAAAGCCATCTTTTCTCCCTCTACTCCAAAATATCTATCACCACAGAGAGATCTCATTTATAATTCACTTGAAAGTATTTCTCAGATTAGGTTTCCCACTTCAAACAGATGACAGAGATTATATTACTTTGCTATACTTCACTAGGTTCTGATATCAAAAACAGTTCACTACTGAAAAAACACCAATAGGACTCTCTCTCTGACAGAACATGTTACACAAGTTCTAACTCACTGTCCCTGTCCCTTACAATAAAAGTAGAGGTATTTCACTGGTTTTCAATCAATGTAAGCTGGGAGCAACAAGTTACCCTTTAAAAACATTTTGAATGACTTTTTTTATAAGTTGCTAGCAAAAGGCCCAAATACTGAGAAGCAAGTGAGCAGAGACAATAGGATGCTTTGCAAAATCTGACAGTTCAAAAGGCATCCAAAGAGCAGGAGAACAAAACCTAGCCACTCAAGTGGAAACTGCATTGAACTAGCACTATGAAAACAGCACTAAGAAGCTTCAGTATAACAGTTATGCAGAATGTTTTACTAGTGATACCTTTTGTTTGTTCAGGCAGTCACAAGGCATTCATGACCATGATACAAACTGCAAGAGTTTTAATTTGAAAGTGCTACAGGAATAGGATATTTAGTTATTCCTATTAAGGACGCTTTCTGAGGGACTGATCACAAGGTCCCTTAGCTGAAACATGATTTTCTCACAACTAAGAAAGTTTGCACAGAAGCAGAAGAAGTTTGCACAGCTTATAAGTTGCAGCTGACAGCTTTCCAAAGCCAGCCTTGACACAAGACTTGGCTTACTTTATTTTCACAGACATACACTGCATGAGACAGCCAACACCATTCAATCCAAACATAAGGGCATTTGTATAAGCTTTTCCCATCAACATTAAAATTGCCAACCAAATCCTTGTGATTTCTGCAAAAAAGATAGTTCTTCTTGCTTATTGCTGTATTACAGGAAATGATGCTAGTTCTTGCAGGAGACAGTGTACATTTCAAAGTTCACGTCTCTTACAAAAAGCCTCACAGTCTCTTCATCAGGTGTTGGTTCTGTACAGCAAAACTGGCATTCCATTTCTTCCAAATGAAAATTCCTTCAGTCCCCCTCCCTGCCCTGCATGTCTCAAGAGCATTTATGTCTCTTCACTATGGTTCCAACCAGGAGACAACAGCCCATAATGCATTTGTGACAGCACCTCAAGCAACAGTGCACCCTTCACTAAATGGATGTGACCCCAATTAGATCCATGAGAGAACATGGAAGAGGAACACAAAGAGGAAGGGAAGCAATTTATTCTCACTTCTCCTGAAGCGAACAAATGGTTCTGACAGCAGGTTTGTTTTCAGACAGTTACAACTTGGGCTGACAGGCCAGCTTATTTAACAGAAGAAGCCCCTTCACCCAAACACTAGAACCTATACTAAAAACATTTTTATTTCAATCTGCCTCTGAAATGAATGAAGATAATCTCAACGTTAAAGAAAAGTCTGCATTGCTACCACAGAAATCACATTGTGCAAATCCATGTCATTCATCTG
>NW_005054348.1:3710517-3710730 GCF_000277835.1 Geospiza fortis | reverse complement strand
ACCACAGCCTGGGAATGTTTCAGCACTTCCCCTCCTACCAGAACACTGCCTTAAAAAAGAACTGCTACAGTGACATGATGAGAATTGATCTTTTCCTGCCATCTGCTGTACATGTAAGTAAGACTTCCACAAACAATTGGCCAAAATTTGTGTACTACAGTTATTTCCCAAGTCACAAATACTATACAAGTCCTTTGTACAGGATATGCTGTC
>NW_005054348.1:3707997-3710475 GCF_000277835.1 Geospiza fortis | reverse complement strand
ATCCACCAAGTAAAGCATTCCATGCTTGCAGGGATTGATTCAAAGTCTTCAGCTTCTGGAATGCAGCAGACAAGAGTTCTGCATCTTTCAAGGACTCAAAAAACCCCTGTTTAGCTCATCTGCTCAATGTACAACATGTTCAGTAAGTGCTGCCACCTTGTTCCCAGGAACAGTTAGGTTCACTTCACACCACAGAGGTGGTACTTTCCGGATTCACACGCATCAATCTTGAGGCATTTCTCAGATCCTGTAGCTGCTTGGCTGGTTTTCCAACTCCTTCCTCAAACCTTTTTTCCACAACAGGAAGGACAGTTTCATACAGGAAAGAGGCGTTCTGCCTAATGAATGCTTTTTTCTCAGGGTCCTGTTCACACCGTAAACTGTAGTCAACATGCTGGACAGCCACCAGGATGATTTCCACCAGGCTCTCCAGGAGAACCATATGCAGCTCTGGAAAGTAAAGCTTTAATGCTTCCTCTAAGAAGGCCATAGTCTGCTTAGTGAAAGCTACTACAGTGTAACTGAGGTTGACCCAGCAGTCATCACCTGTGTATTGGTCAAAACTGCCCACCCCACAGCTCCTCATCTCCTCCCTGAGCTTCCCGAGAGCCTCCGGAGTCATCAGGTTCATCTTTCTCCACATCTCCTCAGAGTTGCGGTGCTTGGTGGCCTCAATGATGATATCCTTGTAGCTCTGCAAAGCACCTTTGATATCCTTCACCAGGAGGGCGTGAATGATGAAGGTGAGATCCAGTCCAATCTCACTCAGCTGCTTGCAGTGCTCCTTAGCCACCTGGGATAACAAAGAAAAGCAATGTTATATTATTACTGTGTTGTTATTACTGTGCAGGCTCCCTTCACATTTTACACATTTATCAAATGTATCTCAGAAAACTGAGAAGGATTACTCATACTTATTTCTCGTGCTTTAAGAATCTCATTAATGAGACATTAGTAACTGAAAGATGGCTGTCAAAACTACTCTGGACAATTACACTATATAACCCACACATGTAAGCTTCCCCCCCTTCCAATTAGCAGCTGAAAGAAAGCATAACCTGAGAAAGTTAGTCTTGCAAAAAAAGAATGAAAATGTAGCTAAGGACAGCCTTGGAAAACAAAGAGAAAGTTCTGAAGTACTTATAATTCAGGTGTAGCTTATGTAAATTTTAGAACCTCCTACTAGCTAAAGGCAAATTAAGAATCAACACATTTTGCATTCCTGATAAAGGCAGGGTTTTCCTTGACATGTATTATAACCTTAAGGCTTTCCTCTGTTAAACCGAAAAAAACCCCAAACAAATCTCAAATTAATACTAATCTTTCAATGCAGAAAACCTCTCTGGAGACCCACACAAGAGTCAACAACTAAACTAGAGTTAGAAAAGAGACTTTAAAGCTTTGAAGCCTTTGTTTCAGCTGCTGTGCCCCACTACCCCCCGCTTGGACTCTCTTACCTTGACACACTCTGCCGCAGTTGACAAACTCTCTTTGCTATCAAATACTTGCTTACTGAAGGCATCTACAAACATCCTCATGGACGAACGCGCCCAGACAACGAAGGCCGAGTAGCAGCCGTTGTTGCCGGCGAAGTCCGTCTCGAACTCCCTGGCCGTCTCCAGGAGGCTGGTGAAGAAGACATGGCACAGCTTGTGGATGTAGAGCAGCGTGGCGCCCTCGATGCGCAGCTGCCGGATGGCCGTCTGCACGGCGGCCGCGCGGTTCTTCAGGAACAGCTCGCAGGCCTTGGTGGACTGGCCCAGGCGGATGAGCTGGGACACGGCTCGGCGGGTGGCCCGCGGCCCGCCCCGCAGCGAGCGGTCCGGGGACAGCTCGAACACCAGCACGTCCGTCAGCTGCCGGACGCGCTCGTCCACCTTGGCCCGCAGCTCCTTCACGGGCTGGCTCACGGGCTTGTCCGCCAGGTACTCGTTCAGTTTATCCAAGAGGTCCACCGCCCCCTCGAAGTCCCGCTGAGCAATGCAGACGTCTAAGTCCTCGGGCAGCTCCTGGATCCACTCCAGCGAGAGGTCAACGACCTCCTCCTCAGCGGAAGGCTCATCCTCCTCCTCCTCGTCCTCATCCTCGTCGAAGGGGTTGGTGGATTCGGGGGGCGCCGGGGCGGCCCGGGGCAGCGCCTCCTGCTCCAGGCGCCGCTTCTCGCTGAGGGCACGGTTGCGCTTGGTCTCCTCCAGCACCTCCAGCCACTCCTTCTTGATCTTGGCGTTCTCAGCCTGGAAGATGCGGCTCTCGGGGAACATGAGCAGCTTGAACATGTCCTTCATAGGCGGGTTGTCCTTGACGTTGACCACGGCCAGCCCGTCGAGGGGGTACAGGGCGTCGTAGCGGTAGGCGCCGCGGCGGTTGGGCAGGGCGGTGGCCACGAGCAGGCAGTCGTTCATGAGGAAGGCGTGCACCCGCTGGATCTGCGCCATGTGGTCGGCGTCGTACTCCACCAGGTCGCCGTTGTAGGCCAGG